>NC_057400.1:63344654-63367699 GCF_019320065.1 Cervus canadensis
GAAGAAAACATCCATGAACCTAATGGACACCTTATCTCACAAATGGAGGGCAAGGATATACAATGGAAAAAAGACAACCTCTTTAACAAGTGGTGCTGGGAAAACTGGTCAACCACTTGTAAAGAATGAAACTAGAACACTTTCTAACACCATACACAAAAATAAACTCAAAATGGATTAAAGATCTAAATGTAAGACCAGAAACTATAAAACTCCTAGAGGAGAACATAGGCAAAACCACTCTCTGAACATAAAGCACAGCAGGATCCCCTATGACCCACCTCCCAGATTATTGGAAATAAAATCAAAAAAATAAACAAATGTGAACCTAAATGAAACTTAAAGCTTTTGCAGAACAAAGAAAACTATAAGCAAGGGTAGAAAAAGACAGCCCTCAGATTGGGAGAAATAATAGGCAAATAAAGCAACAGACAACGGAGTTGATCTCAAAAATATACAAGCAGCTCCTGCAGCTCAATTCCAGAAAAAATAAATGACCCAATCAAAAAATGGGCCAAAGAACTAAACAGACATTTCTCCAAAGAAGACATACAGATGGCTAACAAACACATGAAAAGATGCTCAACATCACTCATTATTAGAGAAATGCAAATCAAAACCACAATGAGGGACCATTACACACCAGTCAGGATGGCTGCTATCCAAAAGTCTACAAGCAATAAATGCTGGAGAGGGTGTGGAGAAAAGGGGACCCTCTTACACTGTTGGTGGGAATGCAAACTAGTACAGCCACTATGGAGAACAGTGTGGAGATTTCTTTAAAAACTGGAAATAGAACTGCCATATGACCCAGCAATCCCACTTCTGGGCATACACACTGAGGAAACCAGATCTGAAAGAGACACGTGCACCCCGATGTTCATCGCAGCACTGTTTATAATAGCCAGGACATGGAAGCAACCTAGATTCCCACCAGCAGATGAATGGATAAGGAAGCTGTGGTACATATACACCATGGAATATTACTCAGCCATTAAAAAGAATTCATTTGAATCAGTTCTAATGAGATGGATGAAACTGGAGCCCATTATACAGAGTGAAGTAAGCCAGAAAGATAAAGACCAATACAGTATACTAACGCATATATATGGGATTTTAAAAAAATGTTAATGATAACCCTATATGCAAAACAGAAAAAGAGACACAGATGTACAGAACAGACTTTTGGACTCTATGGGAGAAGGCGAGGGTGAGATGTTTAGAGAGTACAGCAATGAAACAAGTATACTATCAAGGGTGAAACAGATCACCAGCCCAGGTTGGATGCATGAGACAAGTGCTCAGGGCTGGTGCACTGGGAAGAACCAGAGGGATCGGGTGGAGAGGGAGGCAAGAGGGGGGATCGGGATGGAGAATACATGTAAATCCATGGCTGATTCATGTCAATGTATGGCAAAAACCACTACAATATTGTAAAGTAACTAGCCTCAAACTAATAAAAATAAATGGAAAAAAAAAGAGGATATCAAGAAAAGTGCAAGAGTGTTCACTTAGTTCCAGGCAAGAAAGTAAAGGTATCCTCTTCTTTTTTTGCCATATTAAAAGAGACTGTTCCTGAATTTCATACTGATTTCTACTGATTCTTGGTCTCTTGAGGTAGAAACCTCCCCTACCTGAATAATTGGCCTGTATAATTCCTGCAAACAGGCTGGAGAGTCTTCAAAGAGAACAGACTAACAACTGCTGCAATATCTTGTTTTTTTAATCACTTGAGCCTAGTTCCAAAGACAACAATGCAATGATATCAGTGGAAGTATTTATTTCTTTAAGTGAGAACAATCAATGTCACAAAGGACTAATGAAAGACTATCTATTTTCTGTAGTATTTAAGTGAACTCATTAATATTTTTGTCAATAAGATCATATAGGGAAGGTGACCAATTCAGCTATCAGATGTAAGATGAAAATGGAACTCTTTGAATCTATAGAAATGCTCAGAATTAAGGAATCCACCTGCCAAGCAGGAGCCACAGGAGATATGGGTTCAGGAAGATCCCCTGGAGGAGAAAATGCAACCCATTCCAGTTCCTTGCCTGGAGACTCACATGGACAGAGGAGCCTGGCAGGCTACAATCCATAGGGTCACAAAGAGTCAGACAGAACTGAAGGAATTCAGCACATTCCCACGTGGGAGATAAGGAGTATAACAGATGACTTTAGTACAGATGACTAAAAATAAAGCTAGAAGAAAAAGAGTGGAAAAGTTCTCAGAGAAACAATCTTTTTGTCTTGAGTGGAAGCTTTCTACTTCTTATTATCATCTGTTTAATTACAAGATCTTGAATTAGCTGTCTCCCTCTTAAGGTTGTCTGCTTTTGAAAGATTATTAAGAATCCTTTGTTTTAGTTTCCAATATTGTAGAATTTCTAATATTTTTTTTTGCTGGGTACCTGGCACTGTAGTTTTAGCAGGAAATAAGCATTCAAAGATCAATCCCTTGAAATTTTACTTCAAATTGATATCAGCCAATATTACTGATAAGACTTTTCCCAATGATTTTCAAGAAGAGTGCTTTTCTTAGGATTATGTTTCTGAGGATGATTTTACTATCAAAATACACCAGCCTACTAATTTAGGATCATTTAGTGCTTCCCTAGCAAGTGAAGACAATCAGTACTTTGTTGATGATAACACTAGATAGTTCTGGAATTTTATTTTTCATATTAACCAATGTAGAAGGTAGTAGAATCTTCCCATGTGTTTTAACATACTATAAATATATTTCTTCATTGATTATTCTGACAATAGGAATATAATATGAACAGTGAATGCATGAACAAATCTCTATGCCTTTAATATATTCATTAGTGTATTATGAATATCAGAAATTTATAAAATATGGAAACCTAGGGACAATGCCTTTTTTCCCCCAATTATTTTGTTGCCAATGTTTGTGTCTTTCTGCCAAAAAAAAAAAAATGGGTATATTGTTTTAATCTGCAAAATGTACTGTCATTGAAGCATTTCTATATTGACAATATTTTTAACTATGTAGGCTAATTTACTCTTTAAATTTTCAGACTTTGCAGGGACTCAAATGTTTCATAAACAAAAACAGCTCTCAGTATATTTGTAAGTTAAAATCTAGACATTTAAGAAAAATAAAATTATTCTGGCTTTCCTTCCTTTCGTTATGTGAAAAGTCAAATATTACTCAATTGTTACTTAGGTTACACAAAGATAGTTTTGATACTAAAGTTATTTTCATATGTATTTTTATTCTGAATTTGGTGTTTGAGTTAGGAAAGAATAAAAATCAATAATTTTTTTTGGAAAAGACAAGAAAATAAGTCATAAGTTTATAAAGAAGAGATTGAGACAATATTTTTAAGTTCTTGTGTGCTGTTCTTAGGCACTCAGTCATATCCGACTCTTTGCAACCCCATGGACTGTAGCCCACCAGGCCCCTCTGTCAATGGAGATTCTCCAGGCAAGAATATTGGAGTGAGTTGCCATGACCCCCTCCAGGGGATATTCCCAAACCAGGGATTGAATCTAAGTCTCCCACATTGCAGGTGGATTCTTTACTGTCTGAGCCAGCAGGGAAGCCCAAGTTCAGGAATAAATATCAATTATATTCCAAAAATATATATATTTTTCCTAAGCAATGAACTTATACTTTGTTTTAAAAATTTTATTGGAGTCTACTTGATTTACTGTGTTGTATTAGTTTCAGGTATACAGCAATGCTACATCAAAAGCACAATAAAACAAAAAAACATTTTGGTGATAAAAGTTCAACAGGGTAAAGAATTTTAAACTAAAAAAAAATTTAAGTTTAGCTTAACCTGTCTTTATATCATGTAAGAAAAAAACTGCAATAAAAAATCCTTATGCTTTCTCTTTCTTGCAAACACCAACACAACACCAATAATGTAATTTAGCCACTTGTGTTATTGTAACACACCTCACTGCTCCCGTCAAACTCACTACCTGTATGCATTATACAGAAGAATAAAAGTTTATTTCATGTACTGCTTCAAATTCACCCTTCATCCTCCCTTCATTTTAATATTGTGACATTAAGTAAAACTTTTTCCTTTAAAGACAAATGTTTCCTAGACAAACCTAAACATATTTATGATCTTCCATAAACATCTGCTGTATTGTTATAGACTTTATTTTACATTTTTAAAAAGAGAGCACTCATGTTAATGTAAGTCCAAGGCATTTATGCATCCTTCTTAACCTCTTTTGTTAATGATCAGTTCCTAAGTCGTGTCCAATTATGTGTGACCCCATGGACAGCAGCGTGCCAGGCTTCCCTGTCTTTTACTAGTTCCTGAAGTTTGCCTAAATTCATGTCCATTGAGTCAGCAATGCTATCTAACTTTATCTCATCCTCTGTCATCCTCTGGCCTTCAATCTTCCCCAGTGTCAGTCATTTTCAATAAGCCGACTCTACATCAGATGGTCAAAGTATTGGAACTCCAGCCTCACCATCAGTCCTTCCAATGAATATTCAGGGTTGATATCCTTTAGGATGGACTGGTTTGATCTCCTTGCTGTCCAAGGGATTCTCAAGAGTCTTCTCTAGCACCACATTTTGAAATCATCAATTCTTTGGCATTTGCTGTTCTTTAGGTCCAAATCTGACATCTGTACACAACTACTGGAAAACAAACAAACAAAAAACACAGCTTTGACTATATGGACATTTGTTGGCAAAGTGATGTCTTTGTTTTTTAATACACTGTCCAGATTTGTCATAGCTATCCTTCTGAGGAGCAGGCATCTTTTAATTTCATGGCTGCAGTCACTGTCCATAGTGATTTTTAAGCTCAAGAAAATGAAATCTGTCATTGCTTCTACAATTTTTTCCCCTTCTATTTGCCTTGAGTTGATGGGACCTGATGCCATGATCTTAGTTATTTGAATGTTGAGTTTTAAGCCAGCTTTTTCACTCTCTCTCCTCTTTCACCCTCATGAAGAGGATCTTTAGTCTCTCCTCATTTTCTTCCATTAGGGTGATATCATCTGCATATCTGAAGTTGTTAATATTTCTGCCAGCCATCTTGATTCCAGCTAGTGATTAATGCAGCCCAGCATTTTGCATGATGTATTCAGCATATAAGTAAAATAAACAGGATGAGACTACACAGCCTTGTTGTACTACTTTCCCAATTTGGAACCAATTGGTTGTTCCATGTCTGGTTCTAACTGCTGCTTCTTGACCTGCATACAGGTTTCTCAGAAGGCAGGTAAGGTGGTCTAGTATTCATCTTTCAGAATTTTCCACAGGTTGCTGTGATCCACACAGTTGAAGGCTTTCATGCAGTCAGTGAAGCAGAAGCAGATGTTATTTTTCTGGAATCCCTTTGCTTTTTCTATGATTCAATGAATGTTGACAATTTGATCTCTGGTTCTTCTGCCTTTTCTAAATCCAGCTTGTATATCTGGAAGTTCTCAATTCATGTACTGGTGAATCCTAGCTTAAAGGGTTTTGAGCATAACCTTACTTGCATGTGAATTGAGCACAATTGTACAGTAAATTGAACATTCTTTGGCACTGTCCTTCTTTGGGATTGTAATGAAAATTGTTATTTTCCAGTCCTGTGGTCACTGTTGAGTTTTCCAAATTTGCTGGCATATTGAATGCAGCGCTTTCACAGCATCATCTTTTAGGACTTGAAATAGCTCAGCTGTAATTCCACCACTTCCACTGGCTTTGTTGATAGTAATGTTTGCTAAGGCCCACTTGACTTCACAATACAGGATATCTGGCTCTAGATTGTCGAGACTGGCTCTACAAGCAGGGTTTCCAAAAGTGCAATACGGCATGAGAATGAGAAACAAGACACGAGAATTGAGAGAAAAGCGAGGATCAGGGGCCCAACCCCGCTCCAAGGTGAAGGTGCTAAAACTGAATCCAAGCCAGATTTATTATACTTTCAGCTGTCAATGAAAGAATATGTGGGGAGTTAAACTATAACTCATGTGACCTTCAGGGCCAAAGAACAAAATGATCATTAACCACTGAGTAATTAGGAAACAGTAATCAATAACAAATCAGTAACTAAGACTAATATGACTTTCTACAGATTTTCCACCAGATATGTAAAACATGTGACTCTGAGAAGCCAGTTGAGAAACAGTCTGGGATCGGTTTTCCAACCCCAGAATCATCTCTTGTTATCAAGATTATGAACTGTTCCCTCTGGACTTGTTCCAAGAGTCTCATGCGTTATAGCATCCAGTTTATCAATAATTATAAATTTCTTTTGTGGCCCTTGCCGGGGCCTGCTTTTCTTTTATTCTTCCTGTCTCCTACACTACATGAGTAATCACACCATTGTGATTATCAGGGTCATTAAGACCTTTTTTTTGTATAGTTCTTCAGTGGCTAATCTATGATGCATTTAAAACAAAACAGCAAATTAAAACTTTGTTGTACAGAGATACAATATTATTATCTATTATTTATATCACTTTAAAATCCTAAAGCTAATCAAAGATCTGGAAATTGAAATATAAAGTTCACATGTCAGGTCTCTGTGATTTGTAAGACTAAGAATTTCAGAAAATTAAATTCTTATAAAATAATTCCAGCCTTAAAATTACTTGAATAGACATGATTTTATGTTTTTGCAGCTTTAAACAATTTGTAACCTCAGTCACATTTCTTTTGATCCTTAAAACCAATGTAAAAAGTCAGAACGCTAAGTCACAGGAAGATGAACCTTAATCTTGTACACGCTAAAATACTGTAGTCTTGTACTGTATAAAAATAAAGTATTTTTGCTTAGATAAAATCAAGGAGGAGACATTTTTTTTCTAAAAGCCATTTAAATCATTTTAAGATACATAAATATCCATTTTGATATAAATATTACAAAAACTTTTTTCTAATATAATTTAGAAATCTTGGTATCTAAATATCAAATTTTAAAGAATATTTAGATCATATTTTAAAACTGAGTATCTTGCTTTCCCTTAATGTAGTTACAGGCCAATAATATAGCAGCTTATTTATTTTTCTGTTATACTATTGATTCTTTAGAAGAACAAACAAAAATTTAAAGAGAGTTGTTTCTTTTACTTATGGGAAAGTTTTGAATTCTCAAATGTCAAATGTATGCAAACCTTAACATAACGAAATTGTTTATGAAAGCATTACAGTATAGGAAATTTTCTCCTATAATTTGTCCCCATTTCTGTTATATCTATTTTCTATAGCAGATATTCTTAGAAAGTGTCCATTTTCATGATGAATTAATTTCCTAAGTGAAGGGGGAAAATGAGAAAAAGAGGAAGAAAAAAAATGGAAACTAGCTTTCACCAGCTATAAATAGACATGAAGAGAGTTAAAGTTCACTGTAGAGGCTAATTGTGTTCTCTTCACAAGATGAGAAGAAAGCATCTATGAAGCAAAATTAATTTAGATGAGAGAGAGCTTGTCACTGTAGCTGGTTTAAATAATTCCATCAAGATTTTATGATTAAAATTTGGTACTTATTAATCTTCACAGTACAGAAAAAAGAAGGAAGTCTGCTCAATTAAACAAAGTAATCTTTCTTTTATATGACAAGATTTCATTTTTCTGTGTTTTTTTTCCATTTGTTGTTGTTGTTGTTCTACTTTTCCCCATTTTGTTCCAAGGTGCATCTAAAAAACACGATTTTGGTTAGGCTAAAGGTCTACAATGTTACTACTGCAATTTTAAATTGTCCTTGGCACAATCATGCCATTAAGAAAGAAAAATGCAAGAAGGATGATACAAAAGCAAGTGCCAGAAGCTAACAAATTTACCAGGAATCAATTCATTAGAAGCTGGCTGATGATCAGTCAAAAATAAAAATATCTCTTGTGCATATCTTTGATCCTCAATCTTAAGGTCAAGCTGCTTCTGCCTGCTGACTTGAGAAATCAGCAGTTCCCCTGGCAGGTGGAATTTTCAGAGAGAAAATGTCTTTAAAAGCCAACTTTGTATACTTAGCAATTCTGAGGGAAGTGTTGATACCATGTTGTTGATTAATGACACAAGGCAAAGTTTGCCCCACAAAAAGAAATGTCTAAGGAGGGTTTTCGTCTTCAGGTTCAGTTGGAAAGACATTTAGCAGACCTATGGGGACCTTGAAGTTCCTCTTTTTCCTCTAATAAACAAGCAGTACCAACCAACAAACAAAAATCAGAGGGGATGGTTAGTGGCCAAACAATCATTTTTCAGTCTTTCATCAAGGAAAATGAGTATAAACAGATCAGATATGCAAAGAGTTCTGAATCCTTCATTGTAAGGAAGAAACAGAAAATCTTATTTATTTGGATTTGGAGCACGTCTTCAATATTGATTTCCCTTACTACTATTGGCAAGTTTGACTTTCGTAGGTTTAGACAGAAGATAAGAACACTACTTGTAAGATAAGGTTATTAGTTTGTGGCAGCAAGAGTCTCAATAAAATATCAGTGGAAGCTCCAGAATTGTCAAAGCCTACCAACAAAGATGATCAAGAACATACTTTTCCCTAGATAAAGTTAAAAAAAAAACAAAGAAGAAAAGAAAAGAAAAAAAGGTTTATTTAGCTTACTGAAGCACTCAAGGAAAACTGTAAGACCAATTTTAATTATGTGAAGAGGCATCATCTTAAAAGATTTAGGTTTCTATGGACAATTAAGAGGAAAGTCAAGGCCAGTTCTACACTCATTGCTATCAAAAAAGGAAGCGATTTGGTGATTGTCTATTCAGTAACATAATAGGGACCCCTATGCCTCAGGTGCAAACCTATGTTTCATTATATCAGTGTACCCCGTGTTTCATTACAGCAAACCTCCATACTAGAAGGAAACATCACTTTATTTATTTTTAATCACAGAGTAAATGAGTAAAACACTGAAATGAAATCAATATGTTTTTATTAGATCTGAAAATAAATGGTTTAAAATAGAACAATATTATTGTTACTTCTTTATAGTATGTATTTACATTACAGCATCCTTGGAGCAAACCTTGATGTAGCAAGCCAATGAAAGACAACAATGTGGGCAGTTTTCTCTCTCCAAGGATGGGTTGGCTGCAGGAATGATAAACTCCCTCTATGTTTCACTTGAAGTCAAAGTCCCACCAGAAGCATGCACAGAGAGTAAAGAAAGATGAGGAATATGACACAGTAGAGAAAATGTTTACAGGAGTGTCATTTCAAATCATAAGGAAGGCAAGAAGTGTGGGGTTTTTTTGTGAGTCTCTCAGATAACATGATTATAATGCATATATATGGCTTTCATAACACTGAAGAGGAAAGTACATCTACACATTAACACAGTATACTCCACTTTTTAAAATGACATTATATATAATGTCACTATGTATTTAATTTTAACACATGGGATATATGCTGTTGTACGGTTATGACTTAAAAAAATAAAGCTCATGATATTCCTGTGTCCTTATATTTAAATATATTATTTAAAGTTACTGTATTTGAGAATAGCTAAAATATGAAACAGAGAAAATAATCTGGTTAATTATGCTATTACAAATTCTAATATGCTGCCAATGTTAACTTGAAAGAAAAAGTAAAATCACCCACTACACATGCTGTGGAATAAATTTTGATGTTTTAAAGTATGACCAGATTTTAGAGGTACTTTTACCTTAATATACCAACATTAAACACTAAGTACTTACAAAATTGCATTTTCCACAAACTGGGTCTTATCTAGAAAATGCTAAAAATCAACTAAAGCCGTAATGTTTTGCTTTATTGATCTCTAAATCAAAGACAGACATATGAATTTAAATAATTTGTAAATAAAATATGCATAAAAACTTAAATCCATGAGCCAAGCTTTACTCTGAAGGAAACTAAAATAAGCAAATTATATCTTGAAAGTTTCCTATAAATAAAATGTGGATAAGTATATTAATCACAACTCAAAATAACAATATTTCACTACCGATCCTTACTAAGGATTTTCAAGTTGTTTAGAAGTTGATGGAATATAGATACAATAAGAAATATTTACTAACAGAATTATGATAACATTGAAATGATTACTTTACTATCTAGGTCTAAACATTTTAAATTCATCTCATATAGGTCAGGATATTTATTTTTCATCACTTTGCCAGGTGAAATTAAATGTGAATATAATAACGTGTATTTTCATTTAATTTCACATAGCAAGTTATATATGTATGTAAATATATCATGAAACATATGAAACATATTATCAAATATTAGATGGAGGGATATATCATGATCAATGTGTAATCCATTTCACAAAGCATCACCTCCATATATACAGTCATCCAAAATATATGTTATGTCTATTGTTAATGGAAATAACACCTACCCTCAGGTTTATGATGCATCATTTGCCTATTTATAGGTATTAGGTATATAAAATTTATAAATCTTTTTTACTTTATAATGGAAAAGTAAATAGATGCACATATTAATTAATATATATTTACATGCCTATATGGAGATAAAAATATTTTAAACACTCCAAAATATGTGAGTTTCCTTCTCAAAGCAACTGTGATCAAGTAGAAACCACAGAAAATAAATTTAGAAGCACATAGAACACTGAGAAGGCCCATTAGTGGCAGATCTCCCCAAAGGCAACAGAAGTTCAAAATGAACACAACTTTTGTTTGCAACAATGGTAATGCTGAGCTTAGAAGAGCTGATGGCAACAGCTTCCCTGGAATTTGTTTGGTTCAAAAGGAAGATAAACTACATTTTTGAGATCTTTCCTTTTTAAATTGTAGTGTAGTTGATTTCCAGTGTTGTGCCAGTCTCTGCTGTATAGCAGAGTCACCCAGTTATACACATATGTACATTATTTTTATATGCTTTTCCATTTTGATTTATCCTAGGAGAGTGGATATAGTTCCCTGTGCTATACAGTAGGACTGTTCTGTTTATCCAGTCTAAATGTAATAGTTTGCATCTACCAACCCCAAATCCCTGTCCATCCCTCTCTCTCCATTTCCTTGGCAACCACAGTCTGTTCTCTATGTTTACAAGTCTGTTTCTGTTTTGTACAAAGGTTCATTTGTGCCATATTTTAGATTCCACATGTAAGTGAAATCATATGGTATTCATCTTTGTCTAAATTAATTCACTCAGTAGGTCCATTTATGTTGCTGCAAGTGGTATTATTTTGTCATTTTTACGGATGAGTTATAGTCCACTGTGTGTGTGTATACATATATACACACACACTAAATCTTTATCCATTCCTTTGTTGATACACATTTATGTTGTTTCCATGTCTTGGCTATTGTGACTAGTGCTCCTATGAACATAGGACTGCAGTATGTTTTTGAATTACAGTTTTGTCCAACCACATGCCCAGGGGTGGGATTAATGGATTATATAGTAATTTAACTTTTAGTTTTCTAAGGCACTTTCATACTCTGTTCATAGTGGCTGCACCAACTTCCATTCCCACCAACAGGGAGGGTTAACAGTGTAACAGTAGGAGGGTTCCCTTGTCTCCACACTCTCCAGCATTAGTTATTTACAGGCTTTTTAGTGATGGCCATTCTGACTAGTGTTAGGTTGTACTTCATGGTAGTTTTGTTTGTGTTTTTCTGATAATTAATGATGCTGAGCATCATTTTATGTGCTTACTGGCCATTTGCATATCTTCTTTGGAGAAATACCTGTTAAGATTTTCTACCCATTTTTTGATTGTTTTTGTTGTTGTTGTTATTGAGGTGTGTGAACTATTTGTATATTTTGGGCATTAAGCCCTTATTGGTCACACCATTTGCAAATATTTTCTCCCATCCTGTAGGTTGTCTTTCTTTACTTTCTTCTTCTTCTTCTTTTTTTTTTTTTTTTTGGTTTCCGCAAAAGCTTGTAATATTGATTATGTCCCATTTGTTTATTTTTCATTGTATTTCTATTCCCTTCCCGAGACTGACCTAAGAAAACATTGGCACTATTTATGTAACAAAATGTTTTGCCTACACTCTCTTCTAGGAGTTTTATGGTGTCATGTCTTATGTTTGAGCCTTGAAGTCATTTGGAGCTTACTTCTGTGCGTGATGTGAGGATATGTTATAACTTCATTGATTTACATGAAGCTGTTCAACTTTGCAGTACCACTTGCTGAAGATGAGCTACATTTGCATGAAGAAGTATACCTTTGTGCCAGTAAAGAAAAGGAGAATCTTTTGGTTGTGAAAAATTAGCTGGACTGAAAAATATGTTACTCATTTATACCCTCTGTGTCAGAAATTTCCTACAAACATCATATCCTGAAAACTCTAGTTCATTTAAAGATAAATAAAGAGAAAGAAAAAAAGTGGCATAGATCAATAAATACATTTTGCAACCCTGTGGACTGTAGCCCACCAGGCTCCTCTGTCCATGGGATTCTCCAGGCAAGAATAGTGGGTTGCCATGACTTCCTCCAGGGGATCTTCTTGACCCAGGGATCAAACCTGCATATCATTTTGTGTCTCTTGTATTGTTAGGCGAGTTCTTTACCACTAGCCCCACTTAGGAAGCCCCATTATTCAAGGGAAGAAGTCAAAATATGAACATTCATAGGAGTCTGAGAAATGTTGGTTCTAACCCTCTCGGATAACTTTGAGGGATTCACAACTTCAGTGGAGGAAGCAATTGCAGAGAGAACAAAAATAGTAGAGCCTGAATACGTTAATGCATTGCTACAATCCCATGATAAAATGTTAATGATGAGGCGGTGGTCGATCAGGACATGAGGTGGCCCACAATGAAGCCACCTAGTTCAATGCAAACAAGTGAGTTTGACTCATCAGATGAAGAGCCTATTGAAGATGAACAGACTCCAATTCAGATATCATGGCTACCCTTGTCACGAGTGAATTGTTCTCAGTTTCTTGGTTTATATGCTCTTCCAGGTTGTAAATTTAAAGATGTTAGAAGAAATGTCCAAAAAGATACAGAAGAACTAAAGAGCTATGGTATACAAAACATATTTGTTTTCTGCACCAGAGGGGAACTGTCAAAATATAGAGTTCCTAACCTTTTGGATCTCTACCATCAGTATGGAATTACCACTCATCATCATCCAATTCTAGATGGAGGGACTCCTGACATCACCAGCTACTGTGAAATTATGGAGGAGCTTGAAATTTGCCTTAAAAATAACCAAAAAACCTTAATACACTCTTATGGAGGACTTGGGAGATCTTGTCTTGTAGCTGCTCATCTCCCCCTATACCTGTCTGACACAGAATCACCACAGCAAGCCATCAACAGCCTGATGGACATGAGAGTATCTGGAGCAATACAGACCATAAAGCAATATAATTATCTTCATGAGTTCCAGGACAAGCTAGCTGTATACCTTTCATCAAGAGATTCACTCTCAAGATCTGTATCTAGATAAAAGAATTTCAAATAGCATATATATGACCATGTCTGAAATTTGAGTTCTCTAATAGCATTTGTATTGAAACTACTAGTGCTATCAAACTGAATGCAATTAATGTAAATGTACATGTGCAGATGTTCCCAAAGCTTTTATCGACAAAGAAAAAAAAAAATATGTTAATGAGAAGTTGCTTCTTATGGATAAGCAGAAGTTTCTTGAGATGGAATCTTCACAAGGTGAAGATTCTGTGAAAATTGTTCAAATGACAACAAAAGATTTAGAATATGACATAAATTTCTTTAATAAGCAGTGACTGGGAGGGTTTGAAGGACTGACCCCAATTTTGAAACAAGCTTTATCGTGGGTAATGTAATATCAAACAGCATCACATCCTAGAGAAAAACCATGAGGGGAAGAGTCAATTGATGCAGCAACTTAAGCACTGTTTTATTTTTAAGAAATTCCTACACCTACCCCAACTCTTAGAAAACACTACCCTCATCAAGATCAGCCACTCTGTGGCACCTTGGGAAGCCATCAACATCAAGACACAACCTCCACTAGCAAAAAAAAAAAAAAAAAATTGCAACATGCTGAAGGCTTGTTAACCTTTTTTAGCTATGAAATATTTTTTAATGAAGGTATGTTAATTTTTAGATATAATGCTATTGCACACTTAATAGTCTACAATATAGTGTAAACATACCTTGAATATATTTACTGGGAAACCAACAATTTAGTGTGACTCACTTTAATGTGATTTTTTTTTTTTTATTCCAGTAGTCTGGAACCAAACCTTCAGTTCCTTCAAGGTGTGCCTATATGCTAAAGGAACTGGTGGAGATCCACAATTATTAGAAAAAAGAAACATAAAAAGTATTTTGAAGGTTTACTGGTGAAGGAGTGCCAAAATGCCGTTAGGTCCAAAGCTACATCTAGAAGAGGGCAGAAACTGTTGTGGTGCCCAGAATCCAGAGAGTCAGGTACAGAGCCTTTGCCTAACATTGAGCTTTATTCAGAGTATGGGTGAGTGAGGCCTTTCCCTCCCCTACATCACAATGCTAACAAACGTCAAGACTAGTAGTGGGGGAGATGTATCAGGGAAAGCTATAAGACAAAGATTCTATCTGGGAAACAGTACAAAAACAAACAAAAAAATATGCAAAGACAAGTAGGAAGACGTGCAAGTGGGAATGAGATACTGAGAAAAGTTCTCTGGCAAATTAGCTCACACAACAAACACAAACTGCCCCTAGAGGAATAAAGGCAAGTATACAAACAAGAATCAAAGTTATCCCAAGCCCTAATGAAATTAATAGAAAAACCTACACTAAAGATCTAGGAGAAGGAAAAGTATGCTAGCCTACAAGCATAGAAGTACTTACATTAGCATTCATTGTTCTAGACAACAAATTTGGCTTTCAACAACAAATAAAGTACACAAAAAGGTAAGACAAAACACTGTGAAAAGACAAAGCAACTATCAGAACCAGACTCATTTCATATATGAAAAAAGATGCTCTATTAGACTCAAAATTGTAAATAAATAAATATACTAAGGGATCTAGTAGAAAAAGTAGACAACATGAAGAATTTCAACATACCTATTGTGAAACCTGATAAATATAAAAGCTGACATAATCCTGAAAGAGTTAATTATTAGTTAGGTTGATAAGAAGTCTGGGGTGCCCAAGGAGGAGAAAGGCATCTGGTGCTCTTGGGAAGAGAAAAAGACAAACTTTTTCATTCCTTACTCTTAGTCATACAAAATGTTTTCTTTTCTTTAAACTCAGAGCTAATGATTGCACAACAAACAACCCATCTTGCTCAATTGTTGTTGTTGTCAATTGTTATATGGCAACAATGTAACCTACTGGAGGGCATGTTTCTCCTTCTTAAGAACTTTTTGACTAATCCTGTCATTTAAAGTCTACGGTAGGAGTGTGTCTGGTAAAATCTTTCTATCTTTAGTTCTAATCCCATTCTCTTAAAATGCAAACTGTGTGATTGGATCTGGTAAGACCTTTACAACCTTGAGACAGTCTTTTGATTTACTGTAATAGTCAACTGAAAAAATATATAGTTCCCTTCTAAGACTAGTGAGGGGGGCATTCTTTGTCCCCATTTTGATGTTTGTGTCAGAAGCTTTCTTTGTCCTTTATCAGTTCAGTTCAGTCGCTCAGTCGTGTCTGACTGTTTGCGACCCCATGAATCGCAGCACGCCAGGCCTCCCTGTCCATCACAAACTCCCGGAGTTTACTCAAACTCATGCCCATTGAGTCGTTGATGCCATCCAGTCATCTCATCCTCTGTCGTCCCCTTCTCCTCCTGCCCCCAATCCCTCCCAGCATCAGGGACTTTCCCAATGAGTCAGTTCTTCGCATGAGGTGGCCAAAGTATTGGAATTTCAGCTTCAGCCTAAGTCCTTCCAGTGAACATCCAGGACTTATCTCCTTCAGGATGGACTGGTTGAATCTCCTTGCAGTCCAAGGGACTCTCAAGAGTCTTCTGCAACACCACAGTTCAAAAGCATCAATTCTTCAGCACTCAGCTTTCTTCACAGTCCAACTCTCACATCCATACATGACCACTGGAAAAACCACAGCCTGGACCAGATGGACCTTTGTTGGCAAAGTAATGTCTCTGCTTTTTAATATGCTATCTAGGTTGGTCATAGCTTTCCTTCCAAGGAGTAAGCATCTTTTAATTTCATGGCTGCAGTCACCATCTGCAGTGATTTTAGAGCCCAAAAAATTAAAGTCTGACACTGTTTCCGCTGTCTCCCCATCTATTTCCCATGAAGTGATGGGACCAGATGCCATGATATTAGTTTTCTGAATGTTAAGCTTTAAGCCAACTTTTTCACTCTCCTCTTTCACTTTCATCAAGAGACTTTTTAGTTCCTCTTCACTTTCTGCCATAAGGGTGGTGTCATCTGCATATCTGAGGTTATTGATATTTCTCCTGGCAATCTTGATTCCAGCTTGTGCGTCTTCCGGCCCAGCGTTTCTCATGATGTACTCCGCGTATAAGTTAAATAAGCAGGGTGACAATATACAGCCTTGACGTACTCCTTTTCCTATTTGGAACCAGTCTGTTATTCCATGTGCAGTTCTAAATGTTGCTTCCTGACCTGCATACAGGTTTCTTAAGAGGCAGGTCAGGTGGTCTGGTATTCCCATCTCCTTCATAATTTTCCACAGTTTGTTGTGATTCACACAGTTGAAGGCTTTGGCGTAGTCAATAAAGCAGAAATAGATGTTTTTCTGGAACTCTCTTGCTTTTCCGATGATCCAGCGGATATTGGCAATTTGATCTCTGGTTCCTCTGCCTTTTCTACAACCAGCTTGAACATCTGGAAGTACTCGGTTCACATATTGCTGAAGCCTGGCTTGGAGAATTTTGAGCATTACCTTACTAGCGTGTGAGATGAGTGCAATTGTGCAGTAGTTTGAGAATTCTTTGGGATTGCCTTTCTTAGGGATTGGAATGAAAACGGACCTTTTCTAGTCCTGTGGCCACTGCTGAGTTTTCCAAATTTCCTGACATATTGAGTGCAGCACTTTCACAGCATCATCTTTCAGGGTTTGAAATAGCTCAACTGGAATTCCATCACATCCACTAGCTTTGTTCTTAGTGATGCTTTCTAAGGCCCACTTGACTTCACATTCCAGGATGTCTGGCTCTAGGTGAGTGATCACACCATTGTGATTATCTGGGTCATGAAGATCTTTTTTGTACAGTTCTGTGTATTCTTGCCACCTCTTCTTAATATCTTCTGCTTCTGTTAGGACCTTACCATTTCTGTCCTTTATTGAGCCCATTTTTGCATGAAATGTTTCCTTGGTATCTCTAATTTTCTTGAAGAGATCTCTAGTCTTTCCCATTCTGTTGTTTTCCTCTATTTCTTGCATTGATTGCTGAGGAAGGCTTTCCTGTCTCTCCTGGCTATTCTTTGGAACTCTGCATTCAAATGGGAATATCTTTCCTTCTCTCCTTTGCTTTTTGCTTCTCTTCTTTTCACAGCTATTTGTAAGGCCTTCTCAGACAACCAATTTGCCTTTTTGCATTTCTTTTCCATGGGGATGGTCTTGATCCCTGTACAATGTCACGAACCTCCATCCATAGTTCATCAGGCTCTCTGTCTATCAGATCTAATCCCTTAAATCTATTTTTCATTTCCACTGTATATTCATAAGGGGTTTGATTTAGGTCCTTTATCACTGTAATAAAACTTCTGCCACACAGAGGCTCTGAGTGATCAAGCCTGGTCCCTGATCCTGAAGTCAAATCTTCTTCTTCAGAGATCAGGAATCTGACATATTTCACCATAAACTATCAAAGTCATAATTATAGCACTCTTTCCTCTGTAACTGATAGAATAAACAGGAAAACAAATCAGTAAATATATAAATAACATAAACTGCCCTGTCAATCAACTTGACCTGATTGACATAGAAAATATTACACTCAACAGGAGAATACATATTATTATATGAACACATGGAACAGTCACCAAGATAAAGCACATAGTGGATCATAAAACAAATATGAATACATTTAAAACAATTGAAATTAAGTTAAGCAAAAATAAAGTAGAAATCAATAATAGGGATATATGTTGAAGCAAATCCTGAATAATTAGAAAATTAAACAACATATTTATAAGGAAACCATGGGTCACAGAGTATGTTTCAAAGGGAAAAACTGTATATTTTGATGTAACTGAAAATGAAAAGAAAATATATCAAAATTGTGAAGTACAACTAAAGTGATTCTTAGAGAAAACTTATAGCAAGAAATGTTTATATTAGAAAACAAGAAATAGCAAAAAGTAAGTAACCTGTGCTTTTCATTTAAAAAATAAATGGAGAAGTAAGAGCAAATTAAACCCAAGCAAGGGTAGGAATAATAAAAATTAGAGCAGAAATCAATGATATTGAAAATAGAGAAGCAATACAAAAAATCAAAACCTGGTTTCAGAGCAAAAGGTATTATCAGTGATAAAAAATTGTATTTGATAATAACAAAGGAATCAATTCCTCAAGGTACATAACAATTCCAAATATTTGTCCATATAATAACATAATTTCAAAATGAATAAAGCAAAAGTTAATAAAGATTGAATATGAAAATGAATAAATCCACAATTAAATTCAGAAATTTTAATGTTTTTCCCTTAAAATTTAATAGAATTAAGCATGAAAAATCAGTAACAGTAAAGCATATCTGACAACTAACAACACACTGAATTGTTAGGATAGAGAGACAAATAATAGGGGAACACATTCATTTCAAATGTACACAAAATATTTCCTAAGATAGGTTGTATCTTCTATAAAAACAGTCTCAATAATTTGTAAAAGAATCAAGTCATACAAATTTTAATCTCTAATCACAATAAAATTAAAGTAAAATCAATAATGAAATGATGTCTGAAACAAAATCTCTCAAAAATTAGTTACCTAAATAACACATTTTTAAATAACTTATGAATCACATGAGAAATCAAAAAGGAATTTAGTGAATAGTTCATACTGAATGAAAATGAAATTTCAATATGTCAAAATTTGTGAGAATGTGTGAAATGCCATTGCATCACTTTGGGAGGAATTTACAGCATAAATAAATTAGAATAGAGGAAAGGTGTGGTTCAGCCAGTGGCCACAACTTCTATTTTTTAAGAAAACAAAGAGCTAATAAACTGAAATTAAGTAGAAGTAAGAAAGCAAGAAAGACCAGAGTGAAAATCAATGAAATATAAAAGGCAAAGCCTATAGAGAAAATCAAAGAAACCAAAAGTTGATTTTATTGACAGGAATGATAAAAGTGATAATCCATTAGCCAGTACAATCAAAACAAAACAAAGAGAAAGAGCACAATTACAAATTCCAAGCAAAAAGGAATCTAAACATTTGATTAAAACTGCATTTATTACAGAAATTGTATTTGTAATTAAAACCTTCCCACCAAAAAATAATTCTATGACTACATGGCCTTAGTGATCGATTATCAAAACTTTAGTGAAGAAATAGAGCTAATAATAATCAAATTTCCATAACATCGAAAAAAAAAAAGAAATGTTTCCCAACATTTTCTGTGATGGCAGTAATAAAACCAAAGACCTCTAAAGAAAAATAAATGAATGGCCTATGTCCCTCTTAAACAAAGATGTGTAATTTGTGAAAGTTTTTGCGCATCAAATCCAACTACATATTAAAACCATTACTATATCAAGTCCAAGTGTTATTAGTATTTATTCTGAGTCTAATTTATTTTTACATTTGAAGATCAGTTAAAGTAACTTATTGGGCTTCCTTGGTGGCTCAGAGGTTAAAGCGTTTGCCTCCAATGCAGGAGACCTGGGTTTGATCCCTGGGTCGGGAAGATCCCCTGACCCAGTATTTTTGCCTGGAGAATCCCATGGATGGAGGAGCCTGGTAGGCTACAGTCCTCGGGGTCGCAAAGACTTGGACATGACTGAGTGGCTTCACTTTCACTTTAATATAACTTATTACATTAACCAATAGACCAAGCCAATAGACAAAGAAAAAGCTCTCAGCAAACTAGGATAAAGGAACTTCCTCAACTTAATTGTGATCAATTATGGGAAAACTACAACTGTTACATTTAATCATGAAAGACTGAATATTTATCCCCAAATCAGGAATAAATAGTATTTCCACACTCACCAATTCAACATTATATTGGAGGTTCTAACAAGTTCAATGACAAAAGGTAGAAAAAAGGATTGTGTTTAGAAAGGGAAAAGTATTCACAGATGACATTATTTTCTATGTAAAAAAGCTGACACAATCTATGAAAAACCTCCTAGAATGAATGAATTGGTTCAGGAAAATTCAAGATAAAAAATCCATGTACAGAAATCAATTGCATCACTTCTTTAGTCAACACGCAAATGTAACTTTAAAATAAATATTACATTACTACAAATACACTGAAAAATTTACAGATAAACTTTACAAAACATACACAAGACTTACACATTGGAATCTATAAAGCATTGCTGACTACAATTGAAGAAAACCTAAATAAAGAATGAGGTACACTATGCTCGTTGGTTAATATACTTAATGTTATTAAGATGTCAATTCTTCTAAATATATCCATAATTTCAACACTATTCAATTGAAATTCCAGCAACCTTCAATTGTAGAAATTAAAAAAAAAAAAAAAAACTGATTCTAAAATTCATATGGAAATGCAAAGGACCTCAATTAGTCAAAACAACTTTGGAAAAGAATGGAACTGATGTAGGAACACTATTTTCTAGAGTTATTATACAGCTTCAGTAATCAAGAAAAAGAGGTATTGACATAAGGATAGACAATCTAATCAATCAACACAAGGGAGAACTATGTAATAAACCAACACTAAGTGGAAAATTCATGCTCTACAAAAGTTCAAAGGCAATTCAAGGAGAAATTATCACTTTTAAACAAAGGGTATTAAAACAATTGAATACCCGTAGGTGGAAAAACAGTTTTTAATCTATGCCATATAATGTTGAACAAAAATTAATTAACAGTGAATCATAGAACTAATTGTAAAACACAACATGTAAAACACAACATGAAAAAATTTCTAAAAGAAAACATAAGAGAAAAATCTCTGCGATCTTGGTTAGGCAAATATTTAAAATATTTTGCAAAGATATTTAGAACCAAAACATAATCCATAAAAGACTAATTGACAAATTAGACCTCAGATGAATTAAATCCAGACATTATTAGGGGAATGAAAAGATGAGCCACAAAGAGAAAACATTTGAAACTTACATATCTGTTAAAATTCTTCTAGCTAGAATACATTAAAAATTCTTTTTCAATTTCAATAATAAAAAACATTCTTTATACAAGTAAATGGTTTGAACATGTGCTTTTGGGAAGATTCACCTGGAGAAGGGAATGGCAACCCACTCCAGTATTCTTGACTGGAGAATTCCATGGACAGAGGAGCCTGGTGGGCTATAGTCCATGGGGTCGCAAAGAGTCGGACATGACTGAGCAACTATCATTTCATTTTCACTTTACCAAAGAAGATATAAAGATGACAGATAGACCCATGTAATATATTAGGGAAACATAAAATTAAAACTGCCATGTATAACCACAACACGTCTCTTAAAATGGATGAAATATAAAAATAGACTGTACCAAATGCTACAAAGAAATAGAGGAAATAGGTGCTTCTAATTTTGCTTATATAAAAGCAACACCGTTCAACCACATTTGAAAACAGCTTAGCAGTTTCTTCTGAAGTTAAAAATAAACTTACCATATGGATCAGCAAGCTCAGTGTTAATTTATGTTCACACAAAAGCTTTATGTGAATGCTGATAGCAGTTTTATTGATAATCACCAATAAAAAAACAAGATGTATAAAATTGTGATATGTAATCTAAAGGAATATTAGTCAGCAATAAAAAGTAATGAACTTTTAATATGTACAACAAGGATGAGTTATTAAATAATTATGTTTGGTGAAAGAAGCCAGATAAAACTGAACATCCACTCTATGGTTTAATTTGTATAAAATTCTACATATTTCAAGCCAATCTATCATGACAGAAAACAGATCAGAGGTTGTATGGGACAGGAAGTGGTGGGAAGGAGTGAGAAAGAGAATTTAGAGGAGAATGAGATAATTATTTAGGATAACTGATATAGTCATATTGATTGAATTACTGGTTTCACAGGTGTTATGCAGGTATATATGTCTGCATATATCAAAATGTATCATATTGTACACTCAGTATGTGCAGCTTACTGCATATAAATTATACTTCACTGAAGTTTTTTTCTTTTTTTTTTTTTTGAAATAGGAAAAGACAGCGATTTTATTGCATGATCAGGCTATTCAGAATAGTTCTGGTTGCTTCAAAAGGAAGAGGAAAGTTCCAATCATGTGTTCGACTGTATTTCACAGGTCCATTTTTACCTCTATAAAAATCTAAAACTTTTCTAAGTGTCCAGCAATGAATGCATAATTGTTTTTCACAAGAACTGCAATCAGTCCTTTTCTTTTTTTAAAATTAATTAATTTATTTTTTCAGTGGGTTTTGTCATACATTGACATGAATCAGCAATAGATTTACACGTATTCCCCATCCCGATCCCCCCTCCCCCCTCCCTCTCCACCCGATTCCTCTGGATCTTCCCAGTGCACCAGGTTCGAGCACTTGTCTCATGCATCCCACCTGGGCTGGTGACCTGTTTCACCATAGATAATATACATGCTGTTCTTTCGAAACATCCCACCCTCACCTTCTCCCACAAAGTTCAAAAGTCTGTTCTGTACTTCTGTGTCTCTTTTTTCTGTTTTGGCATATAGGGTTGTCGTTACCCATCCTTTTCTAAAATTCCATATTATTTGTTAGTATGATGCTGTAATGTTCTTTATCTTTCTGGCTTACTTCACTCTGTATAATGGGCTCCAGTTTCATCCATCTCATTAGAACTGGTTCAAATGAATTCTTTTAAACGGCTGAGTAATATTCCATGGTGTATATGTACCACAGCTTCCTTATCCATTCATCTGCTGATGGGCATCTAGGTTGCTTCCATGTCCTGGCTATTATAAACAGTGCTGCGATGAACATTGGGGTGCACGTGTCTCTTTCAGATCTGGTTTCCTCAGTGTGTAATGCCCAGAAGTGGGATTGCTGGGTCATATGGCAGTTCTATTTC
>NC_057400.1:64404603-64442153 GCF_019320065.1 Cervus canadensis
CACACACACACACACACACACACACAACTTCTTCTGCATTTGGGGGCTGATTTCTACTCCATTGAAGGGTGTGATTTATGCAGCCAAAGAGGGAAAACCATCACTCCATTTCTAAGAGGCCTTGCATTATTGTAATTCCTATTATTTCAGTTTTCTTGCTCTTCTGGGCCTACTTAGGAAGAATTTCCTCCTTTCCTTCAGATAACATCTGGTAATCAGACATTCAGGGCTTATCAGCTGGCCTCAATTTTTTAAGGCCCTGCACTAAGGGATCCACTGAAGTTCACGAGAGCAGGCACTCCCAGGCCATTTGAACCAACCTAGTGAGAACTGAATTTTCAAGGGAGTACTTACCAGCCATGTACTTGCATCCTGAGAAGCATTTAATGAGCTTTTCCTCCTGCAGCAGGAGAAGATACTAGATCTGGGTTTGAATTCTAGTCCTGATACTTACTAACCAGGTGTTTGGGGCACATTTCCTCACCTATAGATGGAATGTGTTCTGAAGTTGTGAGGATTAACTAGGTGAAATTTTCTAGCACAGTACCTTAATCTAATAGGCGGGAGTTCAAAAAACCTTTCCAGGCCTAACTTTCCTACCTTACATTCTTGGTTCATTCCTTACTTCCCTTTTTTCCCTTGGTTCCTCTGTTCTACTGCTTCCTTCCCTTTCTTTCCCCCTCCCCTTCTTTGTTCACTCCCAGACCATCAGGCAGCCTTCATATCACATTATTTTCCTGGCAAGTTCTAACCCAGAGCTCCTAAGAACCTGGCCATCTGTTACAAACTCCTACTAACAACTTTCCCAGGACATAAGGGAAATTCAATGGAAACATAAAAACTGGATTCTGGATTTGACCTTCCATGGGCCCTGAAGAAGGTAACTACACTAGGCACAGTAAATCACTTTTATTTCACATTTATTTATGTCACAAAACTGACATATTTATTTCATTTTATCAAGAGCTAACATATGGAAAATAATACTTGTGAACTCTTGGTTCATGATATAAAATTAATACCAAGTATGAGCTATCTATATAGGCCACCCTTGTGGCTGAGCTGGTAAAGAATTCTCCTGCAATGAGGGAGACCTGGGTTCAATCCTTGAGTTGGGAAGATCCCCTGGAGAAGGGAATGGCTGCCCACTCCAGTATTCTGGCCTGGAAAATTCCATGGACTGTATAGTCAATGGGGTCTCAAAGAGTTGGACACAATTGAGTGACTTCCACTTTCATTTTCCTTTTCATGAGCTACTTGACACATAAATATTAACCATTTAAGCAATAAATACATGCATATTATTAATGACTGATTAATGTGTCTGTTTAAAAGGAATATGATAACAATCTCAGGCTCACATGGTGTATAGAGTATGAGCTTCTGTCAAAACTTAAAACAGTTGGAAGAAATTTTTAGTTAGGATGTCTAATTTCTGTCCTATCTCTACTTTGTCACCTCAAGTTGATACTCTAACATCTTTAACTCTCAATTCCCTCATTTATTAAAAAAAAAGAGAGAGAGAGAGAGAGTTGGGGTTATACAATCCAAACTGCCCTCCTTGCTCATGAATTCAATAGTTCGCTCTTGTTTCTTATTTGTAAGAACAAGATAATGACTGTGTGCTCCACAGCATTTCATTAAAGAATCACTGATCCGCATGGCCCTTACTTGTAACTATTGGGCATGAAATGATAGTTTAGTGCCTCTTTTTTAAAATAATATCCACATGATCGCACAAAACATCAATTACTCCCTCTAAACCCTGTCTGCTTTCGTAGTGTTCATTATCCACACCAAATGAAAAGCAATGATATCTGTGAGTAAACATCTCTTTGGTCTATTGCTAATTTCTATCAAAATACATATGATAAATACAAAAGAGAGGCAAAGAAGATAGCTATTTGATATTCAACCTTCTGTCAGAAATTATTCACAGCAATTAACTAGAATGCTGAAGTGATTCACTCATTTTAAAACACTCATTTTCTAGCCCAGCAGGTTTAGAATTTCAGGAAACAGTATTTGTGTTCTACTAAGCCCAAGGAAAATTATGTTTTTCCAAACCTCCGTAAGAAATGTTATTAACATTTTGCTCAAAGTAACCATTTCATTCATTTGTTCAACATGTAATGATTATCTATGATTGCATCAAGAGGTAATGACACCTAAATGAATAAGATAAATTTCTTGCCCTCTGGAAGCATATGGCTCAGTAAAAAAGGCAGATAAATATGCAGATTTTGACAATTCAATTTGATAATAGAAATGTGCACATGGCAGAATAAGAAGTGCCTGGGAGCCAAGGAATTATTCACAGAGAATTGACTGGCACAGTGCCTGGCACATGGTTAATGCTTAGCAAGAATTTCTGAATATTAAATAAGTTGAGAGGAGGCAGTCCTAAGATGGTGGAGGAATAGGAAAGGAGACCACTTTCTCCCCCACAAATTCATCAAAAGAACATTTGAATGCTAAGCAAATTCCACAAAACAATTGAACACTGGCAGAGTACACCAGGCACCCAGAAAGGCAGCCCATTGTCATTGAAAGGAGGTAGGACAAAATATAAAAGATAAAAAGAGAGACAAAAGAGTTAGGAATGGAGACCCGTTCCAGGGAGGGAGTCATAAAAGAGGAGAAGTTTCCAAACACCAGACAATCCTCTCACCAGCGGGTCTGTGGGGAGTTTTGGAATCTCAGAGGGCAACATAACTGGGAGGATAAATAAATAAAACCCACAGATTACGTGCCTAATGGCAACTCCCAGCAGAGAAGTAGCTGAGACATTCGCATCGCCACCAGCAAGCCGGGATGAACAGGGAGGCACGGGCTGCATTGCTTAGGGTAAGGACCAGGCCTGAACGCCCTGAGGGCAATCGGAGACAGCTAACCTGAGATAGCAATCCAAACAGTGGGATAGCCAGAGAGAGAGAAAAAGAGAAAGAGAGAGAGAGAAAGAGAACTTCCCTCGAAAAGCTCTAACTTAAGGTACTGCTGGCCTGCTCACAGAACAAAAGACTGAGCAAATACCAGAGGAGAGCTAGCCAGCAGCGAACTCGCCTCTCCACCGCCGGAGGCAGGGAGGCAGGCCCCCGGAGCTAGAACCAGAAAGGGGCAATCTCGGCCCCAGAGATGGCATCTTCTACCAAACTGTGTCAAGGCTCCCAGTTGCTAACCAAGTAACCACCAGGAGGGTCGCAGCCAGAAATTAGCTCCCCAGAAGAGACACACAGCACACCTGAGACGGTGCTCCTGCTGCGCACCCAGGAAACCAATCTGCTGGGACCGCACCACACACCGGCTAGGACACCACACAACTGGGGAGAGTGCGCTCGCCAAGCACCTGGTCACCTGAGCTGCTCGGACCTGGGAAGGGCACTAAAAGGCAGGCCCAACAAAGTCTCTGCCTTTGTGGAGTACCTGAGAACCTGATCCTGAGCGGCTTAGACCTCGGAAATGCACAAAAACCAGGCCCCGCTTTAGACAGTTCCCCTGCAGAGCAACCTGGAGCCTGAGCAGTGTAGACTGGGAAAGCACACACGCCATGAGTGGGGGCAAATCCAGTGTGGCTGAGACATTGCAAGCACTCCTCACACACGCCAGTGATATTTGATTGCAGTGTTCTTCCCTCCTCACAGCACAACTGAACAAGTGAGCCTAAATAGAAGACCACCTTTGACCCCCTTTTGTCAGGGATGAAATTAGACGCTGAAGAGACTTGCAAACAGAAGAAGCCAAAATAAACAGAGGGAACTGCTTTGGAAGTGACAGGCACAACAGATTAAATCCCTGTAGTTAGCACCGGCTACATTGGAAGGAGACTATAGATCTTGAGAAGTATAAGCTGGAACAAGGAACTATCTAAAACTGAACTGACCCCACACTGAACTCAACAGCTCCAGATAAATTCCCAGATATATTTTTACTATTATCATTTCTTTAATTTTTTATTTTTTTTTAATTTTTAAGTCTTCTATGACTCCTTTAATTTTCATTTTTATAACCTACAAAAAAAAGGTCCTATTTTTAAAGCAAGCTTCATATATATGTTTCATAATTTTTGTGATTTTTTTTTTCAATATGGTATTTTTGAGAGTTTAACCTCTATTCTAGATTTTTAATCTTTGCCTTTTGGTGTTTGTTACCAATTTTACACCATTAAGAATCCAATCTTAAGTACCAATTTTTGCTTAGGAGTGTGAATACTGGCTTGACTGCCCTCTCCCCTTTTTGACTCTCCTTTTTCTCCCCTAGGTCACCTCTATCTCATTCTTCCCCATTTTTCTTCTCTACCCAATTCTGTGAATCTCTTTGGGTATTCCAGACTGTGGAGAAAAGTTAGGGAACTGATTCCTGGTTAGATCTGTCTCTCTCCTTTTGACCCATCCTCTTCTCCTCCTGGTCACCTCTATCTCCTTCCTCCTCTTCTCTTCTCTATGCAACTCCATGAACCTCTCAGGGTGTTCCAGGCTGTGAAGAGCACATAGGGATTTGATTACTGGCTAGATTGCTCTCGCCCTTTTTGATTCCCCCTCTTCTTCTCCTGGTCATCTCTATCTCCCTCCTCCCTCTTCTCTTCTCCATGTAACTCAGAGAACCTTTCTGGGTGTCCCTCATTATGGAGAACCTTTCCTCCATTAACCTAGATGTTTTATCATCAGTGCTCTGTGGATGGAGAAGTCTTGAGGCTACTGTAAGAATAAGACTGAAAACCAGAGGCAGGAGGCTTAAGTCCAAAACCTGAGAACACCAGAGAACTCCTGACTCCAGGGAACATTAATTGATAAGAGCTCATCCAAAAGCCTCCATCCCTACACTGAAACCAAGCTCCACCCAAGAGCCAGAGCAGCCATACCAGCAACACAGGAACATAGCCCTGAACTTTAATATACGGGCTGCCCAAAGTCACACCAAACCCACAGACATCTCAAAACTCATTACTGGACACATCATTGCACTCCAGAGAGAAGAAATCCAGCTCCATCCACCAGAACACCGACACAAGCTTCCCTAAACAGGAAACCTTGAAAACCCACTTGTCCAACCCCACCCACAAGGAGGAACCTCCACAATAAAGAGGAACCACAAACTGCCAGAATACAGAAAGGCCACCCCAACACAGCAATCTAAACAAGAGGAAAAGGCAGAGACATACTCAGCAGGTAAGGGAACATGATAAATGCCCACCAAACCAGAAAAAGGAGGAGGAAATAGGGAGTCTACCTGAAAAAGAATTCAGAATAACGATAGTAAAAGTGATCCAAAATCTGGAAAACAAAAATGGAGTTACAGATAAATAGCCTGGAGACAAGGATTGAGAAAATGCAAGAAATGTTGAACAAGGATCTAGGAGAAATAAAAAAGAGTAAATCAAAATGCAATAAATGAGATCAAAAACACTCTGGAGGGAACAAAGAGTAGAATAACAGAGGCAGAAGATAGGATAAGTGAGGTAGAAGATAGAATGGTGGAAATAAATGAAGCCAAGAGGAAAAAAGAAAAAAGAATTTTTAAAAATGAGCACAACCTACGAGACCTCTGGGACAATGTCAAACGTCACAACATTTGAATCATTGGAGTCCCAGAAGAAGAAGACAAAAACAAAGCATGAGAAAATACTTGAGGAGATAATAGTTGAAAACTCCCTAAAATGGGGAGGGAAATAGTTACCCAAATCCAAGAAACTCAGAGAGTCCCAAAAAGGATAAACCCAAGGTGAAATACCCCAAGACACATATTAATCAAATTAACAAAGATCAAACACAAAGAACAAATATTAAAAGCAGCAATGGAAAAACAACAAATAAC
This sequence comes from Cervus canadensis, assembly GCF_019320065.1. Lineage (NCBI taxonomy): Eukaryota > Metazoa > Chordata > Mammalia > Artiodactyla > Cervidae > Cervus > Cervus canadensis. The sequence goes on from NC_057400.1 coordinate 64,410,415, forward strand.
ACACAAGGGGATTCCCATAAGGATAACTGCTGATCTTTAAATAGAAACTCTTCAGGCCAGAAGGGAATGGCAGGACATACTTAAAGTGATGAAAGAGAAAAACCTACAACCCAGATTACTGTACCCAGCAAGGATCTCATTCAAATATGAAGGAGAAATCAAAAGCTTTCAGTTCAGTTCAGTTCAGTCATTCAGTCGTGTCCAACTCTTGGTGACCCCATGAATCGCAACATGCCAGGCCTCCCTGTCCATCACCAACTCCCTGAGTTTACTCAAACTCATTTCCATCGAGTTGGTGATGCCATCCAGCCATCTCATCTTCTGCCGTACCCTTCTCCTCCTGCCCACAATCCCTCCCAGCATCAGAGTCTTTTCCAATGAGTCAACTCTTCCCATGAGGTGGCCAAAGTATTGGAGTTTCAGCTTCAGCATCAGTCCTTCATATGAACACCCAGGACTGATCTCTTTTAGGATGGACTGGCTGGATCTCCTTTCAGTCCAAGGGACTCTCAGACAAGCAAAAGCTGAGAGAATTCAGCATCACCAAACCAGCTATTCAACAAATACTAAAGGATCTTCGCTAGACAGGAAACACAGAAAAGGTATATACACTCGAAGCCAAAACAACAAAGTAAATGGCAACAGGATCATATTTATCAATAATTACCTTAAATGTAAATGGTTTGAATGTCCCAACCAAAAGACAAATACTGACTGAATGGATACAAAACAAGACCCCTATACATGCTGTCTACAAGAAACCCACCTCAAAACAAGGGACACACACATACTGAAAGTGAAGGGCTGGAAAAAGATATTTCATGCAAATGGAAACCAAAAGAAAGTGGAGTAGCAAAACTCATATCATATAAAATAGACTTTGAAATAAAGGCTGTGAAAAGAGACAAAGATGACAGTACATGATGATCAAAGGATCAATCCAAGAAGAAGATATAACTATAATAAATATATATGCACCCAACATAGGAGCATGGCAATATGTAAGGCAAATGCTAACAAGTATGAAAGGGGAAATTAACAATAACAAAATAATAGTGGGAGACTTTAATACCCCACTCACACCTATAGATAAATCAACTAAACAGAAAATTAGCAAGGAAACAAAAACTTCAAATGATACAATGGATCAGTTAGACATAATTGATATCTGTAGGACATTTCACCCCAAAACAATGAATTTCACCTTTTTCTCAAGTATACATGTAACCTTCTCCAGGATAGATCACAACCTAGGCCATAAATCTAGGCTTGGTAAATTCAAAAAAATTGAAATCATTCCAAGCATCTTTTCTGATGACAATGCAGTAAGATTAGATGTCGACTACAGGGGAAAAAAACTATTAAAAATTCCAACATATGGAGGCAAAACAACACGCTTCTGTTTAACCAACAAATCACAGAAGAAATCAAGAAAGAAATCAAAATATTCCATAGTGTATATGTACCACAGCTTCCTTATCCATTTATCTGCTGATGGGCATCTAGGTTGCTTCCATGTCCTGGCTATTATAAACAGTGCTGCGATGAACATTGGGGTGCATGTGTCTCTTTCAGATCTGGTTTCCTCAGTGTGTACAATATTGTAAAGTAATTAGCCTCCAACTAATAAAAATAAATGGGAAAAAAAGAAATAAAAACATGCATAGAAACAAATGAAAATGAAAACACAACAACCCAAACCTATGGGACACTGCAAAAGCAGTACTAACGGGAAGGTTCAGAGCAATACAGACTTACCTCAAGAAACAAGAAAAAAGTCAAATACATAACCTAACTCTACACCTAAAGCAACTATAAAAGGAAGAAATAAAGAACCCCAGGGTTAGCAGAAGGAAAGAAATCATAAAAATTAGGGCAGAAATAAATGCAAAACAACAAGAGGCCATCACAAAAATCAACAAAGCTAAAAGCTGATTCTTTGAGAAGATAAATAAAATAGGCAAACCATTAGTCAGACTCAAGAAACAGAGGGAGAAGAACCAAATCAACAAAATTAGAAATGAAAATGGAGAAATCACAACAGACAACACTGAAATACAAAGGACAAATTCTTAGAAAAGTATAACTTTCCATAACTGAACCAGGAAGATATAGAAAACCTTAACAGACTCATCACAGGCACAGAAATCTAAACTGTAATAAGAAATCTTCCAGCAAACAAAAGCCCAGGACCAGATGGCTTCACAGCTGAATTCTACCAAAAATTTAGAGAAGAGCTAACACCTATCGTACTCAAACTCTTCCAGAAAATTGCAGAGGAAAGTGGGCTGCCAAACTCATTCTATGAGGCCACAATCACCCTAGTACCAAAACCAGAAAAAGATGCTACACCAAAAGAGAAATCTACAGGCTGATATCACTGATGAAGATAGATGCAAATATCCTTAACAAAATCCTAGCAGACAGAATCCACCAACATATTGAAAAAAATCATACATCATGACCAAGAGGGCTTTATCCAAGGGATGCGAGGATTCTTTAAAATTCACAAATCAATCAATGTAATACACCACATTAACAAATTGAGGTAAAAACCACATGATTATCTCAATAGATGCAGAGAAAAGCCTGTTGACAAAAATTCAACATCCATCTTATGATAAAAAAAAAAAAAAAAACAGAATAGCAGCGGAAAGAAGGAAACATACCTTCCACATAAGAAAAGCTACATATGACAAACCCCACAGCAAACATTCCTCTTGGTGAACAAATTGAAAGCAACTTCCTTTTTGTCGGGAACAAGACAAAGGTGCCCACTCTCACCACTACTATTCGACATAGTTTTACCCAAAGCAATCAGAGAAGAAAAAGAAATAAAAGGAATCCAGATTGGAAAAGAAGAAGTAAAACTCTCACTTGTTTGCAGATGACATGATCCTCTACATAGAAAAACCCTAAAGACTCCACCAGGAAATTACTAGAGCTAATCAATGAATATAGTAAAGTTGCAGGATATAAAATTAACACACAGAAATCCCTTGCATTCCTATACACTAACAATGAGAAAACAGAAAGAGAAATTAAGGAAACAATACCATTCACCATTGCAACAAAAAGAATAAAATACTTAGGAGTATATCTACCTAAGGAAACAAAAGACCTATACATAGAAAACTATAAAACACTGATGAAAGAAATCAAAGAGGACACAAACAGATGGAGAAACATACCATGCTCATGCATTGGAAGAATCAATATTGTCAAAATGGCTATTCTACCTAAAGCAATCTATAGATTCAATGCAATCCCTATCAAGCTACCAACAGTATTTTTTCACAGAACTAGAACAAATAATTTCACAATTTGTATGGAAATACAAAAAACCTCGAATAGCCAAAGTAATCTTGAGAAAGAAGAATGGAACTGGAGGAATCAACCTGCCTGACTTCAGACTCTACTACAAAGCCACAGTCATCAAGACAGTATGGTACTGGCACAAAGACAGAAATATAGATCAATGGAAGAGAATAGAAAGCCCAGAGATAAATCCACGAACCTATGGACACCTTATCTTTGACAAAGGAGGCAAGGATATACAATGGAAAAAAAAGACAACCTCTTTAACAAGTGGTGCTGGAACTGGTCAAACCACTTGTAAAAGAATGAAACTAGAACACTTTCTAACACCATACACAAAAATAAACTCAAAATGGATTAAAGATCTAAATGTAAGACCAGAAACTATAAAACTCCTAGAGGAGAACATAGGCAAAACACTCTCCGACATAAATCACAGCAGGATCCTCTATGACCCACCTCCCAGAATATTGGAAATAAAAGCAAAAATAAACAAATGGGACCTAATTAAACTTAAAAAAATTTTGCACAATGAAGGAAAGTATAAGCAAGGTGAAAATACAGTCTTCAGAATGGGAAAAAATAATAGCAAATGAAGCAACTGACAAAGAATTAATCTCAAAAATATACAAGCAACTCCTGCAGCTCAATTTCAGAAAAATAAGTGGCCCAATCAAAAAACGGGCCAAAGAACTAAACAAAGGTTTTTCCAAAGATATACAGATGGCTAACAAAAACATGAAAAGATGCTCAGCATCACTCATTATCAGAGAAATGCAAATCAAAACCTCAGTGAGGTAACATCTCATACAGGTCACAGTGGCTGCTACCAAAAAGTCTACAAACAATAAATGCTGGAGAGGGTGTGGGAAAAAGGAACCCTCTTACACTGTTGGTGGGAATGCAAACTAGTACAGCCACTATGGAGAAAAGTGTGGAGATTCCTTCAAAAACTGAAAATAAAACTGTCATATGACCCAGAAATCCCACTGCTGGACATATACACCGAAGAAACCAGAATTGAAAGAGACACGTGTACCCCTATGTTCATCACAGCACTGTTTACAATAGCCAGGACATGGAAGTAACTTAGATGTCCATCGGCAGACAAATGGATAAGAAAGCTGTGGTACATATACACAATGGGATATTACTCAGCTATTAAAAAGAATGCATTTGAATCAGTCTAATGAGGTGGATGAAACTGGAGCCTATAATACAGAGTGAGGTAATTCAGAACAAAAGACACCAATACAGTATATTAACACACATGTATGGAATTTAGAAAGATGTTAACGATGACCCTATATACGAGACAGCAAAAGAGACACAGATGTAAAGAACATGCTTTTGGACTATGTGGGAGAAGTCAAGTGTGGGATGATTTGAGAGAATAGCACTGAAACATGTATATTATCATATGAGAAATATATTGCCAGTCCAGGTTTGATACATGAGACAGGGTGCTCAGGGCTGGTGCACTGGAATGACCCTGAGGCATGGGGTGGGGAGGGAGGTGGGAGGGAGGGTCCAGATGGGGAATACATGTACACCCATGGCTGATTCATGTCAAGGTATGGCAAAAGTTACCACAATACTGTACAGTTATTAGCCTCTAATTAAAATATTTTTCTAAAAGTTTCAAAAATTGTGAAAAAAACAGCAGTGTCACTGCAATTTTTGTATTTTCTCATAGCTTATGTAAAAATCAATTCTTTAAAATATCTGTGATTATATTTGGAGGTGTATAACAAGTAGAATGAAATACACTTGACAACAACAGCCCAAGGATGTACTTGGTACAAAGCTGTATTGGATTTCAGCAAAATAGGTATTATAATAATATTTGACCAAAAAAGGAAGAAAAAATAGGAATACAGGGAATAGGGGAATAGGGGTGGCCATTTCTATATCTTTTTTAGTGTCCCATCTTTTTGCCTTCTCATACTGTTCATGGGCAAAAAGATAGGATACTGAAAGATGAACTCCCCAGATCGGTAGGAGCCCAGTATGCTACTAGAGACTGGGGGAGAAATAACTCCAGAAATAATGAAGCAAAAACAACACCCAATTGTGGATGTGACTGGTGATGGAAGTAACATCTGAGGCTGTAAAGAGCAATATTGCATAGGAACCTAGAATGTTAGGTCCATGAATCAAGGCAAAATGGAAGTAGTAAAACAGGAGATGGCAAGAGTGAATATCAACATTGTAGGAATCAGCAAACTAAGAGGGACTGGAATTGGTGAATTTAGCTCACATGACCATTATATCTACTACTGTGTGCAAGAATCCCTTAGAAGAAATGGAGTAGCCATCACAGTCAAGAAAAGAGTCCAAAATGCAGTACTTCGATGCAATCTCAAAAACGACAGAATGATCTCTGTTCATTTCCAAGGCAAACTATTCAATATCACAGAAAATGAAATCTATCTCCCGACCAGTAATGGTTAAGAAGGTGAAGTTGAACGGTTTGATGAAGATCTACAAGACTTTCTAGAGCTAACACCCAGGAAAGTTATCCTTTTCATTATAGGGGGCTGGAATGCAAAAGTAGGAAGTCAAGAGATACCTGGAGAAACAGGTAGATTTGGCCTTGGAATACAAAATGAAGCAGAGTAAAGGCTAACATAGTTTTGCAAAGAGAACACACTAGTCATAGCAAGCAACCTCTTCCAACAACACAAGAGAAGACTCTACACATGGACATCAACAGATGTTCAATACTGAAAGCAGATTGATTATATTCTTTACAGCCACCGGTGGAGAAGCTCTATACAGTCAGCAGAAACAAGACCAGGAGCTGACTGTGGCTCAGATCATGAACTGCTTATTGCCAAATTCAGGAGTAAATTGAAGAAAGTAGGGAAAACCACTAGACCATTCAGGTATGACCTAAATCAAATCACTTATGACTATATAGTAGAAGTGCAAAATAGATTCAAGGGATTAGATCTGATAGACGGAGAGCTTGAAGAATTAGGGATAGAGGTTCATGATATGCAGGAGGCAGTGATCAAGACCATCCCCAAGTAAAAGAAATTCAAAAAGGCAAAAGGGTTGTCTGAGGAGGCCTTAAAATAGCTGAGAAAAGAAGAGAAGCTAAAGTCAAAGGAGAAAATGAAAGATATACCATTTGAATGCAGAGTTCCAAAGAATAGCAAGGAAAGATACAAAAGCGTTCCTCAGCAATCAATGCAAGGAAAAAGAGGAAAACAATAGGATGGGAAAGACTAGAGATCTCTTCAAGAAAATTAGAGACACCAAGGGAACATTACATTCAAAAAATGGGTACAATTAAGGGCAGAAATGGTATGAAACTAAGAGAAGAATAAGATATCATGAAGAGGTGGAAAGAATCCACAGAAGAATTATACAAAACAAAAGATCTTCATGATACAGATAACCACCATGGTGTCATCACTCATCTAGAGCCAGACATCCTAGAATATGAAATCAAGTGGGCCTTAGGAAGAATCACTACAAAGCTAGTGGAGGTGATGGATTTCCAGCTGAGCTATTTCAAATCCTAAATGATGATGCTGTGAAAGTGCTCCACTAAATATGCAGCAAATTTGGAAAACTCAGCAATGTCCACAGGACTGGTAAAGGTCAGTTTTCACTCCAATCCCAAAGAAATGCAATGCCAAAGAATGTTCAAACTACCACACAATTGCACTCATCTCACCTGCTAGCAAAGCAATGTTCAACTTGTCCAAGCCATGCTTCAACAGTACATGAACCATGAACTTCCAGATGTTTCAGATGGATTTAGAAAAAACAGAGGAACCAGAGATCAAATTACCAACATCTCTTAGATCATCAAAAAAGCAAGAGTTCCAGAAAAACATCTACTTTTGCTTTATTGACCAGTCAAATACTTTTGCTAATTTTGCTTTCTTGACCAAAGCCTTTGACTTGTGGATCACAACATATTGTGGAAAATTCTTCGAGATGGGAATAACGGACCACCTGACCTGCCTCCTGAGAAATCTGTATGCAGGTCAGGAAGCAACAGTTAGAACTGGACTTGGAACAACAGACTGGTTCCAAATAGGAAAAGGAGTACGTCAAAGCTGTATATTGTCACCATGCTTATTTAGCTTATATGCAAAGTACATCATGCAAATAGCTGGGCTGGAAGAAGCACAAGCTGGAATCAAGATTGTGGGCAGAAATATCAATAACCTCAGATATGCAGATGAAACCACCCTTATGCCAGAAAGCAAAGAACTAAAGAGCCTCTTGATGAAAGTGAAAAAGAAGAGTGAAAAAGTTGGCTTAAAGCTCTCAACATTCAGAAAATTAAGATCATGGCATCTCGCCCCATCACTTCATTGCAAACAGATGGGGAAATAATGGAAACAGTGAGAGACTTTATTGTTGGGGGCTCCAAAATCACTGCAGATGGTGACTGCAGCCATGAAATTAAAAGATGCTCGCTCCTTGGAAGAAAAGCTATGACCAATTTATACAGCACATTAAAAAGCAGAGACATTACTTTGCAAACAAAGATCCGCCTAGTCAAAGCTATGGTTTTTCCAGTAGTCATATATGGATGTGAGAGTTGGACTATAAAGAAAGCTGAGATCTGAAGAATTGGTGCTTTTGAACTGTGGTGTTGGAGAAGACTCATGAGAGTCCGTTGGACTGTAAGGAGATCCTTCGAGTCTATCCTAAAGGAAATCAGTCCTGAATATTCATTGCAAGGACTGATGCTGAAGCTGAAACACCAATACTTTGGCCAGCTGATGTGAAGAACTGACTCACTTTAGAAGACCCTGATGCTGGGAAAGATTGAAGGTGGGAGGAGAAGGGGGCGACAGTGATGGTTGGATGGCATCACGGATTCAATGGACATGAGTTTGAGTAAGTTCTGGGAGTTGATGATGGACAGGGAAGACTGGCAGTGCTGCAATCCATGGAATCGCAAAGAGTCGGACATGACTGAGTGTCTGACCAACTGACTGATTTCTATATCTCAATGGAATTAAGTTAATATAAATCTCAAATAGAGTCTGGTGAATTCAAATGTATATTGTAAGTTCTTTAGTAACAGCTAATAAAATATATAGAGAAAAACATCATTTAAGGATTAAAATGTTATACTAGGAAATAATCACTTAAGGCAAAAGAAAGCAGTAAGATTAACAGAAAAGCAAAGAAATAAGAGGCATATAGAAAACAAAAATAAAAATGATAGATATAAACACAACATCAGTAATAAAACTATATGAGAATTGATTAAGCAAATTTATCAAAAGGCAAATATTTTCAAACTGAATGTAAAAAAGAATACAACAATAGGCTCTTTAAACAATACACTTTAAATTCTAAGATACAGTTAGATTGGCAGTATAAAGATGGAATCCTATAATGGATTTGGAAATATATGCCAATTAGACCTCAATTAAAAATACATACATTTTATATATATATATATATATATATAATACATATATATATATGAAATAATGGAAAAGCTATATCACAGAAATAACAACTAAAAGTAAGTTGCAAGCAATACCAATGTTGGACAAAATACATTTTAAAGAAAAATATTTCTAGAGATTAACATGGGACATTTTTTAAGAATAAAAGATCAATACATCTGGAAGATACAAAAATTATACATATATATGTGTGTGTGTGTGTGTGTGTGTGTATATATATATATATATATATATATATATATATATATATGATATGTACACCTAAATCAGAATACTAAAATACATAAAGGAAACTGACAGAATTGAAAGGAGAAATAGATAATTCAACAATAACAGCTTGTTCAGTTGCTCAGTTGTGTCCAACTCTTTGCAAACCCATGGACTGCAGCATACCAGGCTCCTCTGTCCTCCACTGTCTCCAGAGTTTGCTCAAATTCATGTCCACTGATTCAGTGACACTATTTTAATTATCTCATCCTCTGTCACCCTCTTCTCCTCCTGCTCTCAAACTATGCCAGTGTCAGGGTCTTTTTCAATGAATTGGCTCTTCGCATCAGGTGGCCAAAGTATTGGAGCTTCAGCATCAGTCCTTCCAATGAACATTCAGGGTTGATTTCCTTTAGGGTTGACTAGTTTGAACTCCTTGCTGCCCAAAAGGCTCTCAAGAGTTTTCTCCAGCACCACAGTTTGAAAGCATCAATTCTCCAGTGTTTAGCCTTATTTATGGTCCAACTCTCACATCTGTACATGACTACTGGAAAAACCGTCACATCGACTATATAGACCTTTGTCAACGAAGTAATGTCTCTGCTTTTTAATATGCTGCCTAGTTTTGTCATAGCTTTTCTTCCAAGGAGCAAGTGTCTTTTAATTTCATGGATGCAGTCACCATCCACAGTGATTTTGGAGACCAAGAAAATAAAATCTGCCACTGTTTCCATTTTCTCTCCATCTATTTGCCATGAAAGGATGGGACCAAATGCCACGATGTTAGTTTTTTTTTTTTTTAATGTTGACTTTCAAGCCTGCTTTTTCACTGTTCTCTTTTACCTTCATCAAGAGGTTCTTTACTTCCTCTTCACTGTCTGCCGTTAGTTTGGTGTTATCTGCATATCCAAGGTTATTGATATTTCTTCCGGCAATCTTGATTCCAGCTTGTGCTTCATCCCGCCCAGCATTTTGCCAGATGTACCCTGCATACGAGTTAAATAAACAGGGTGACAATATACAGCCTTGTTGTACTCTTTTGCCAATTTTGAACCAGTCTGCAGTACCAGGTCCAGTTTTAACTATTGCTTCTTGACCTGCATACAAGTTTCTCAGGAGACAGGTAAGGTGACCTGGTATTCAGTTGCATACTGCAATACTCCACCTTAAATAGTGGATAAAACAACGGACCAGAATATCAACAAGGAAACAGAAAGCTTGAACAACATTATAAACCAATCAGGCATAAAAGACAAACATAGAACCCTCCAGTCAAAATCAGCAAATTACAGTTTTCTCAAAACCACCTGGAACATTCACCTGAGTAGACCAGAAGCCAGGGCATAAAACAAACCTCAAGAAACTTTAAAGAACTGAGAACATACAAAGTATGTACATGACTTAAACAGAATAAAGGTAAAAATCAATAACAAAGAAATTCTGAAACTTCACAGTAATGTGTAGACAACACACTTCTAAGAAATCAATGAATCAAAGAACAAATCACACAAAAATTGGAAAAAATTTGACAGGGAGTGAAAATGAAAACAAAACACATAAAAACATCTCGGGTACAGCTAAAGCAGCATTCAGAGCTAAGTGCCAATCTTACAAAAGAAGGAAGATCTCAAATGAATAGCCTTACCTTCTAGCTTAAGACAGTAGAGCGAGAAAAATCAAACCCAAATGCGAAGATATGGAAATAAATAAGAAATATTTTAGAGGAAATTATTGAAACAGAATAGAAAAACATAATCAATGAAAAGTTTGATCTTTTAAATGTTCAACAAAATTGACAAATCCCTAGCTGCACTGACCAAGATAAAAGAAATATGTTAATAAAATTAGGAATGAAAGAGGGGTTAGTATTACTGACCTTAGAAAAGTCAAAAAGATTACAAAGGCATACTATGAACAGTTGTATGACACAAAATTAGATAAACTAGATGAAATTGACGAATTCCTAGATAGTATACAAACTACTGAAATCAACAAAAAATAAAATAGAAAAATCTGAATAATTCCGTAATGAGTAAAGGGACTGAATTATAAGTTAAAATTAATAATTTGGTGAATGTTACCACATACTTAGTAGGTAAATTTACCATACATGAAGAATGACTACAAATCTCCCACAAACTCTCCCAAAAATTGTAAAAGAGGAAATATTTTCCCATTAATGTTATGAAGCCTGTATTACCTTAATACCATAAGCAGACAATGAGCAGGTACTACACATGGAGGAAAAACGAATGGAAAATAAATGCAATAAAGTTTTACTTCATTGCTTTGTTAAAAACTAAAGAAATGCAAATTAAAACCTCAGGTAGAAAACATGTTATATCTACTATATATGGAAAATTAAAAATCTGAAAATGACAAAAATGTTGGTAAGGAGAATCTAAAGGAACACTCTTTACACTCTGGTAAGAGTATATTAGTGGTCTACTAATTTGGAAAAATTACTACTGTCTATAAAAATTGAATGGATGCATTCTCTAATTCTCTGTAACTTCTTAAATATGTTTTCTGTAAATATACAAGATATATTTTCTGTAAATATAGAATCTGGTGAGGACATTTGCAAGGAGTATATAGCATTATTCATAAAAGTGAAACAAAAGTAAAAAATTAAAACTGCTAGAAGCAACAATAAACATATATTAACAAGAGAATTAATAAAAAAGTATGATGGAATACTCACATAATGAAATACTATATATCAGCAAAAATGAACTAAACAAGAATTTTCACAGCAACATGGCTACATCTAAATATTATATAAAATTGAGGAAAAAATCAAGTGGAGGGAAAACACTACACTAGAACCTTTATACAATGTTCAAAAACAGGCCTGTGTGTATGTGACATGATGTTTGCAGCAACATGGAAGAACCTAGAGATTATTATACTAAGTGAAGTAAGTCAGACAAAGAAAGACAATATTATATGATATCACTGATATGTGGAATCTAAAAAAAAATGAACCTATTTACAAAACAGAAATAGAGTAATAGATGTAGAAAACAAACTTATGGTAACCAAGAGGGAAAGTAGGGGATAAATTGGAAGATCGGGATTGACATATACACAGCACTATATGTAAAATAAATAACTAATATGAACCTATTGTATAGCACAGCAAATGCTACTCAGTACTCTGTAATGGACAATATGGGAAAATAATTTTAACAAGAGTAGATATATGTATATGTATAATTGATTCACTTTGCTGTATACCTGAAATTAATACAACATTGTAAATCAACTATATTCCAATAAAAATACTTTCAAAGTAAGAAAATAGTAAGTATGAAATTCCAGATGCTAGATATCTACTAATACAAAAGAAAAGAATGTGATCTGTGAGGGATATGTGGAGAGCTTTCACTCTATAGTAATGTTCTCTTTTTTTAATCTCAGTTCTTGCATGCTCACTATATTATTTATTACACTTTGTATGTTTCTAAAGTTCTTTATCTAAACCAAATTTCATAATAATTATTAATGATAAAATAACAGAATAAAATTTTATTCAAGAATATGATTGAGCATTCAATATGCATGTGTTTAAAGGCCAAGCAGTCAAAGCCTCTCAATGGTATTGAGAAATGGAGCATTTCTTGCCATATCAGTAAACAAGGATGTCACAGTCTTCAGTGATTGAAGTCCTCCAATGTGAGCTGGTGAGCCCTAAGGGTACTCAGGAAGGAGAAAAATACCTGTGAATTAGCAGCCATCAGGTGAGTCTTAGGTGAGCCCCAAGGGAGCTCAGGATGTGAAAAACACAGGATATTGGCCTGGATAGCTGAAAGGAATGGTTTCAGTGAGCCCAGACTCTTGCATCTTCCCATACATAAAAACGTGTTAAATCTGACAGGATATTTGGTTTTCTTTATTAAAAATAACCTTTTGAAGTTCAGACTACCTGCCCTTTGTTGGAAAACTTCTATATAATCTGGCTCCTCACCTCCTTGAAGCACTTCTCTCAGGGTTACTTGAGATGCTGTCTCCCAAGCTTGAAGTCCTAAAAATTCCCACTGAATAGAGCATAATTCTCAACTTTTAGGTTGTGAATTTTTTTTAAGTTGACAGTATAAAAAGTATTATCAGGACTGCTAAAATAGAAAAAGAAATGATTTTAGAGTACAAACTGAGGAGAATGGAAGAATTATTTCCCAAAATTATCCCTCTTTAATTGCCAAGAATCTTTAAAATATAGCTATATAATTTAAAATTATGCCTTCCAAAGTGTAAATTCAACTGTCATTATATGGGAAATAATAACTTTTCAACTTTTTACAGGAAAAATTATTTTAGAAATGTGTTTTATACTGTGAACCTGACAATTATATTCCTTAATCAAATGGGAACTGTGTCATAAACTATTACTAGAATACAAAGAAGTTGATCACATAATTGATTGTATTTACCAGTCATTTCTCTTGAAAAAAAAACAACTCATGTGGTCATTAAATAATAAAATTTACTTTTTAGGCTAGAGGATACTGTATTTTATTTTTACTACATAACATATAACTAGACCCTCCTTCAGGGTAGGCTCATGTGCCCTGGTCAAGCACCACCCCTACGCCAGTCCCACCAGAGTAGGCTCCTGTACTCTAGGGTAGCCTCAGGACCAGATGTTGGTGGGTGGCTCACATGCAAAAGTAGGGCTAAAACAACAGCAGAATCCCAGGGGCTGTGAAATTAAGGAAGAAGAGCTGAAATCTTTCCTCACAGTTGTGCAAAACACTGACACACACACCTGCTGTTGGCTTTGGAAAATCAGTGTCTGTGGAACATCTGAACAAACCATGAGTGCCTCCACATCTGAGACAGGTCTAGCTTTAACAGCTGTAGGCTTTGTGGGTACATACATATAGGGGTGGAAGAGGCCAGAGTCTGAGTTGCTCCCATAGTGCCCACAGCATGTACTGGTCTATGATTACTGCAGTACAGGGACATGACATCAGTGGATCTATGCTGGTGACCTGGTGAAAACAACACCTGAGAGGCACCAGTACAAATTGACAGCATACTGACAGTTAAGGTGGGGCTGAGAACAGTTACAAAAACAGTGGAATTTGCACAACTTGTGAAAGATGACAGAACAGAGTACACTCACAGGTGAGCAGAACCAGAGGAAGAATACTCAGTGGCTATTCTCCCAGTGGGAATGTTCCAATCCCATGTACCTTACACTACAGATCAGAAACACAACACAGAAACAGATCCCATGGCCTATGCTCCAACAATTAGGGAGTAGACTCCATCCTGAACAGTGCAATGACAACCACAGAGCAAAGGGCAAGCCCAGCTCAATATCCAGGGTGGGCTCTGGTCACTACAATATCAGCTATACTGATCAAGGTGATAATGGCCAGCATACACTGAGGAAGGAGGTGGTAGACATCCATACTAAAAATAGCACTCTCACTAAAAAACATTTAAGCATGCAGGCTACACAAGGATATTCCCACATAAAAATAGCCCTCTAAGACAGTCTGAGGGTCTGGCATTAGGAAGAACTCCCATGGTATCTAGTCTTGAAGAGGAGAAATGGAGTATTTCCTCCCATATCAGTAAGCAAGGATGTCACAGTCATCAGTGACTCAGGCCCTCCAAATGTGAATTTCTGAGCCCTGAGGGTACCCAGGAAGAAGAACAATACCTGTGATCTGGCAGCCATCAGGCGGCTGCCACACCCTATGGTGAGTACCAAGGAACTCAGGATGTAAAAAACAGAGGACACAGGCCCCAGATAGCTGAGATACATATTAAAGAAATGATTTCAGTGAGCCCAGATTCTTGCATTTTCCCATGCATAGAAAAGTGCTAAATTCCTCAGCTTGGGATGTCTGGTTTTCTTTAAATAACAAAAATAATTTTGATATTCAGACTACTTGCCCTTTTTTGTAAACTTGTATATAACCTGACTCTTTCCCCTGCCTCCTTGAAGCAATTCTCCCAGAGTCACTTGAGATGCTGTCTCCCAGGCTTAAAGTTCTACAAATTTCCACTGAATGAAAAACTCTTAACTTTTACGTCTTTTTATGTTGACAAAGGCAAGCAGGGTTTGAGTGCAGGAACTCCACAGGGCTGGGGAACATAGAGACTCCACTCTGGGAGGATGCACACAAGATCTCAAGGGCACTGGGACCCAGCACAAAGAAGTACCTCTATAGGAACCTAGGCTAAATCTACCTAGGATGTTTGGAGGGTCTCTGGAGAAGACAGGGATTAGCTGCAGCTCACTGTGGGAGCAAGGACATTGGTAGCAGGGAAACCAGGAAATATTTATTGTCATGAGCTGTCCAGAAAGTCCCCATTTTGGAAACAAGACCCAGCTCCATACAATGGCTTACGTGCTATAGTGCTGGAATGCCTTAGGACAAACAATCAGCAAGATAGGAAAACAACCCACAACTTCACCCGTAAACAGACAGGTTGCCTAAAGTCATACTGGGCAGCACAGCCATTTCAAAACACACCCCTTGACACAGCCCTGCCCATGAGAGGGATCAAATCCAGCTACACCCACCAAAGGGAAGGCATGAGTCTCTATTCAGAAATCCAGCACAAGCTCCTGGACATATCTCATCCACCAGGAGACAGACACCAGAAGCAAGAGGAACTATGATCCTGCAGGTTGTAGAAAGGAAACCACAAGTGCAGAAAGACAAAATGAGACAAAGAAACAAGTAGCAGATGAAGGAACAAGATAAAAATCCACAAGAACAACCAAACAAAGAGAAGCTAGGCAAGATACCTAAAAAATTTCAAAGTGATAATAGTAAAGATGATTCAAAATCTTGGAAAAAGAATAGATGCACAGACACAGATACAAGAAATGTTTGACAAAGAGATAGAATAATTAAAGAACAAACAAACAGATAAACAACACAATAACTGAAATGAAAAATACACAAGAAGGAATCGATAGAATAATTGAGGCTGTAGAACAGAAAAGTGAGCAGGAAAACAGTGATTGATAGAAATCACTGCCACAGAACAAAATAAAGAAAAATGAATGAAAAGAAATGAGTACAGCATCAGAAACTTCTGGGACAACATTAAACACATCTGTATTCACATTATAGAGGTCCCAGAAGAAGAAAAGAAAGAAATAGTTGAAGAGATTATAGCCAAAAACTTCAATAACATGGGAAAAGAAACAGTCACCCAAGTCCAGAAAGGACAGAGAGTCCCATACAGGATAAAGCCAAGGAGGAACATGCCAAGACACATATTAATCAAGCTGACATAAATTAAAAGCAAGGAACAAATATTAAAAGCAACAGAGGAAAAGCAAGAACCTGAAACTAACACAACATTGTAAATCAATGATATCCCCCCAAAATTTAAAAAAAAAAAATGAAAAAACAATCCTCAGAATGGGAGAATTTATTTACTACCAGAACAACCAACATGGATTTAATGTTCAAAATATACAAACATCACATGCAGCTCAACTTAAAAAAAAAACAAAAACAAAAAACCAACCAAAAATTAGGCAGATATCCATGTATCCACTTGTTTTTAGATTCTTCTCCCATATAGGTCATTACAAAGTAATGAGTAGGGCTCCCTGAGGTATACAGTTGATCATTATCAGTTATCTACTCTACCTTTAGTAGTATGTGTATGTCAGTCTCAATCTTCCAAATTATACACCCCAACTTATCCTCTGAGAACCATAAGCTTGTTTTCTACATCTGCAATTCTATTTCTGTTTTGTAGATAAGTTCATTTGTATCCTTCTTTTAGATTCCACACATAAATTATTTCATATGATATTTGTATTACTGTCTGACTTACTTCACTCTGTACAACTGAAATTAACATAACATTGTAAATCAACTACACTCCAATAAAATTTATTTTAATTGAAACAAAAGATAGATAAAAATGAAATAAAAAAGGGCAGAAGATCTAAAAGAAGACATATAGATGGCCAAAATGCACATGAAAAGATGCTAAACATCACCGAATACTAGAGAATTGCAAATCAAGCCTACAATGAGATATCACATAACACTAGTTAGAATGGCCATCATTAAAAAGTCTACAAACAATAAATGCTGGCGAGGATGTGGAGAAAAGGGAACCCTTCTACACTGGCAATAAGAATATAAATTGGTACAGCCACAATGGAGAACAGTGTGGAAGTCCCTTATAAAACTAAAAATAGAACAATCATACGATTCTTCAATCCCATTCCTGGGCATATATCCAGAGAAAATTGTAACTTGAAAAGATACAGGCACCCCAATGTTCACTGTAGGACTACTTAATAGCTAAGACATGGAACCTAAATGTCCATTGACAGAGGAATGGATAAAGAATCTGAGATATATACATATATACTAAGTTGTTACTCATCCAAAAATGGAGTCAGATAATGCTATTTGTAGCAACATGGATGAAACTAGAGACTGTCATACTGAGTGAGGTAAGTCAAATAACATATGACATCGCTTATATGTGGAATCTTAAAAACAATAAGTGACTTCCCTGATAGCTCAGTTGGTAAAGAATTCACCTGCAATGCAGGAAACTCCAGTTGGATTCCTGGGTCGAGAAGATCCACTGGAGAAGGGATAGGCTATCTACTCCAATATTCTCGGGTTTCCCTTGTGGCTCAGCTGGTAAAAAATCCACTTGCAATGTGAGAGACCTGGGTTTGATCTCTGGGCTGGGAAGATCCCCTGCAGAAGGGAAAGGCTACCCACTCCAGTATTCTAGCATAGAGAATTCTGTAGGACTGTATAGGACTGTATAGTCCATGGGGTCACAAAGAGTCTGACAGGATTGAGCAACTTTCACTTTCTCTTTCAAAAATGATACAAATGAATTCATTTAGAAAACAGAAACATAGTAACAGCCTTAGAGAACAATCATGATGGGGAGGGAAGAATTGAGGGGCAGATAGATTGGGAGTTTGGGATTGACAGGTTCACATTGCTACAATTAAAATAGATAATAAATAAGGAACTACTATATAGCACTGGGAACTCTACTCAATATTTTGTAATAACTTAAGTGGGTAAATAATTTGAAGACGAATAGATACATGTATATGTATCACTGAATCACCTTGCTGTGCACCTAAAATTAATACAATGCTGTTAATCAACTATGCTCCATTATAAGAGAAAATTGTTTTTAAAAACTTTAAAAATGTGATAATAAAAAAAAATGTGATAATACTGTATAATGTTATATGAATAATTGACATAACATTTGAAATTTTCCATCAGGACAATATATATAATATTTCCTTGATAAAATGTAATACGTGATTAAAAAAACAGTATGGTACCAGTAGAAAGCCAAACACACAGATCAAGGGTGTAGAATTTAGAGCCCATAAATAATACACAACAATGGAGCAAAAAAATACAATGGAGAAAGAATAGTCTCTTCAGTACAATAAATGGTGTTGGGAAAACAGGATAGACGCATGAAAAAGAACAAAACTAGAACACTATCTTACATCATACACAAAAACTAACTCAAAGTGAATTACTTAATGTGAGACCTGAAACCACAGAATTCCTAGAAGAAACTTTAGGCAGTAGCCTGACAAACCAGTAACAGCAATGTTTCTGTGGATTGGACTCCAAATGCAAAGGAAACAAAGGCAAAAATAAACAAACAAGACTACTCTAAACTAAAAAGCTTCAATACAATGAATGAAAACATCATCAAAGCAAAAGGTTACTTACTGAATGGTAAAAGGCATTTTCAAATCATATATTTGATAAGGGGTTAATATCCCCCCCAAAAAAAAAATTAAATCATACAACTCAACAGCAAAGAAACAAACAACATGACTGAAAAATGGACCAAAGAACTGAATAGACATTTTTACAAAGAAGACACACAGAAGACCCAAAGGCACATGGAAAGATGATCAACATCACTATTTAATAGGGGAATGTAAAAGAAAGCCACAATGAGTTATCACCTCATAACTGTTAGTATGTGCATGTGTGTCTGTGTGTGTGTTCAGTAGCTCAGTGGTATCTGACTCTTAGCAACCCCATGGACTGTAGCCAACCAGGCTCCTCTGTCCATGAAATTTTCCAGGCAAGAATACTGGAGTGGGTTTCCCTTGCTTACTCCAGGGATTAGTATAGATATTATCAAAAAGACAAGAAATAACAAATGTTGGAAAGCATGGAGAGAAGAGGGAACCCTTGTACTTTATTGGTGGGAATATAAATTGGTGTAGTATGTAAAACAGTACAGAGATTCCTCAAAAAATTAAGGATAGGAATACCATACAATCCAATTATTCCACTTCTGGATATGTATCCAAATGACACAAAAACACTAATTTGAAAAAAAATACATACATCCTTATATTCATTTCAGTATGATTAACAATAGCCAAGATATGGAAACAACCTAAGTGTTCATTGATGGATGAATGGATAAAGAAGGTATGGTATAGAGGCGGTCCTAAGATGGCAGAGGAATAGGATGGGGAAAGCATTTTCTCCCCCACAAATTCATTGAAAAAACATTTGAACGCTGAGCAAATTCCAGAAAACAACTTCTGAATGCTGGCAGAGGACATCAGGCACCCCGAAAGGCAGCCCATTGTCTTTGAAAGGAGGTGTGATGAAATATAAAAGATAAAAAGAGAGGCAAAAGAGTTAGGGATGGAGATCTGTCCCTGGAAGGTAGTCTTAAAAGAGGAGACGTTTCCAAACACCAGGAAACGCTCTCACCGGCAGGTCTATGGGGAGTTTTGGACTCTCAGAGGGCAACAGAACTGGGAGGAAAAATAAATAAAGAAACAAATAAACCCCACAGATTACATGCCTAACTGCAACTCCCAGCAATTGCATCTGCCACCAGCAAGCAGGGGCTGAACAGGGAGGTATGGGCTACATTGCTTAGGGTAAGGACCAGGCCTGAATGCCCTGAGGGCAATCTGAGGGAATTAACATCAGATAGCAACCCAAACTGTGGGATAGCCAGAGAGAGAGAGACAGAGAGAGAGAGAGAGAGAGAGCTATCCCATGAAAAGACCTAACCTAAGGCACTGTCGGGTCGCTCACAGAACAACAGCCTGAGCAAATACCACAGGAGAGCTAGCCGCCTGCGGACCGGCCATTCCCCCACCAGAGACAGGGAGGCAGGTGGGGGCAGACAAATCAAAAGGGAAATCTCGGCCCCAAAGAGGCATCCTCTACCAAACTGCAAGCAGGCTCCCACTGGCTAACCAAGACTTCTTGGGATTCTGGACGGTTGACATCCGCCGGGAGGGTTGCAGCTAGAGATCAGCTCCCCAGGAGAGACACACGGCACACCTGAGACAGGTGCACCTGCTGACACCCAGGAAACCGAGCAGCTGGGACCAGGGAGGTGATAAGATGCACTCCCCACCTGGGGAGACTGCAATCACCAAGCACCTGGTCGCCTGAGCTGCTTGGACCTGGGGAGGTCACAAAACGCAGGCTCAACCAAGTCTAAGCCATTGTGGAGTATCCCAGAAACTGATCCTGAGCGGCTTAGACCTGGGAAGTGCAGGCAATGCAGGGCCCGCCTCAGACAGTTCCCCGGAAGAGGAACCTAGAGCCTGAGAAGTATAGACTGGGAAAGCATACGTGCCGTGAGCGAGGGCAAACCAGTGTGGTCAAGACACTGTGAGCACTCCCCACACACAATATTGATAATTTGTTTGCAGTGTTCCTCCCTCCCCATAGCACGACTGAATGAGTGAGGCTAATTAAGTGACCACCTTCGCCCCCTTGTGTCAGGGCAGAAATTAGACACTGAAGAGACCTGAAAACAGAAGAAGCTAAAATAAACAGAGGGAACAGCTTTGGAAGTGACAGGTGCAACAGATTAAAATGCTGTAGTTAGCACTGACTACATTGGAAGGGGGCTTTAGACCTTGAGAAATTGATGCTTTTGAACTGTGGTGTTGGAGAAGACTCTTGAGAGTCCCTTGGACTGCAAGGAGATCCAACCAGTCCATCCTAAAGGAGATCAGTCCTGGGTATTCATTGGAAGGACTGATGCTGAAGCTGAAACTCCAGTACTTTGGCCACCTCATGTGAAGAGTTGACTCATTGGAAAACACCCTGATGCTGGGAGGGATTGGGGGCAGGAGGAGAAGGGGACGACAGAGGATGAGATGGCTGGCATCGCCAACTCGATAGGCATGAGTTTGAGTAAACTCCGGGAGTTGCTGATGAAAAGAGGGGCCTGGCGTGCCACGGTTCACGGGGTCGCAAAGAGTCGGACAAGACTGAGCAACTGAACTGAACTGAACTGATCTTCAGAAGTATAAGCCAGATCAAGGAACTATCTGAAACTGAACTGACACCACACTGCCCACAACACCTCCAGAGAAATTCCCAGATATATTTTTACTATTATAATTTTTAATTTTTTTAACTTTCTAAATTTTTAAGTCCTCCATTATTCCTTTAATTTTCATTTTTATAACCTACTATTACCTTGTAAAAAAAAAAAAGACCCTATTTTTAAACCTAACTTCATATATATAGTTTATAATTTTTGAGATTTTGTTTTATTTTTTTAATATTGTACTTTTGAGTGTCTAACCTCTACTCTTCATTTTTAATCTTTGGTTTTTTTTGGTATTTGTTATCAATTCTGTATCTTTAAGAACACAATCTTCAGTACCCATTTTGACTTGGGAGTATGATTACTGGCTTGATTGCTGTCTCTCCCTTTTGATTCTCCTTTTCCTCCACTAGGTCGCCTCTATCTCCTCCCTCCCCCTTATCTTCTCTACCCAACTGTGTGAATCTCTGTGTGTTCTGGGCTGTGGAGAACACTTAGGAAACTTATTACTGGCTGGATCTGTCTCTCTCATTTTGATTCCCACTTTTCTCCTTCTGGTCACCTCTGAAGTCCAAAACCTGAGAACACCAGAGATCTCCTGACTCTAGGGAACATTAATCGATAAGAGCTCATCCAAAACACTCCATACCTACACTGAAACCAAGAACCACCCAAGAGCCAACAATCCAGAGCAAGACATACCACACAAATTCTCCAGAAATACAGGAACATAGCCCTGAGCTTCAAAATACAGGCTGCCCAAAGTCACACCAAAACCACAGACATCTTAAAACTAACTACTAGACACTTCATTGCACTCCAGAGAGAAGAAATCCAGCTCCACCCACCAAAACACCGACACAAGCTTCCCTAACCAGAAAACCTTGATAAGCCAACCGTCCAATCCCAAAGAAAGAGAGGAACCTCCACAATGAAGAGGAACCACAAATTGACAGAATACAGAAAGGCCACCCTAAACACAGCAATCTAAACAAGATGAAAAGGCAGAGAAATATGCAGCAGGTAAAGGAACAGGATATATGTCCAACAAACCAAAGAAAAGAGGAGGAGATCAGGAGTCTACCTGAGAAAGAATTCAGAATAATGAGAGTAAAAATGATCCACAATATTGAAAGCAAAATGGAATTACATATAAATAGCCTGGAGACAAGGATAGAGAAGATGCAAGAAATGTCTAACAAGGACCTAGAAGAAATGAAAAAGAGTCAATCAATAGTGAATAATGCAAAAAATTAGATCAAAAACACTCTGGAGGGAACCAACAGTAGGATAATGGAGGCTGAAGATAAGATAAGTGAGGTAGAAGATACAATGTTAGAAATGAATGAAGCAGAGAGAAAAAAAGAAAAAAGAATTAAAATAAATGAGGACAACCTCAGAGACCTCTGGGACAATGTTAAATGCCCCAAGACTCAAATCATAGGAGTCCTAGAAGAAGAAGACAAAAAGAAAGGCCATGAGAAAATGTTTGAGGAGATAATAGTTGAAAACTTCCCGAAAATGGGGATGGAAATAGTCACCCAAGTCCAAGAAACCCAGAGAGTCCCAAACAGGATAAACCCAAAAGGAAACACCCCAAGACACATATTAATCAAATTAACAAAGATAAGACATAAAGAACAAATATTAAAAGCAGCAAGGGAAAAACAACAAATAACACAGAAGGGGATTCTCATAAGGATAACAGCTGATCTTTCAATAGAAACTCTTCAGGCCAGATGGGAATGGCAGGACATACTTTGATGAAAGAGAAAAACCTACAACCCAGATTACTGTACCCAGCAAGGATCTCATTGACATATGAAGGAGAAATCAAGAGCTTTACAGACAAACAAAAGCTGAGAGAATTCAGCACCACCAAACCAGCTATTCAACAAATGCTAAAGGATCTTCTCTAGACAGGAAACACATAAAAGCTGTATAAACTCAAACCCAAAACAACAAAGTAAATGGCAACAAGATAATACTTATCAATAATTACCTTAAATGTAAATGGGTTGAATGTCCCAACCAAAACATAAAGACTGGCTGAATGGATACAAAAACAAGACGCCTATATATGCTGTCTACAAGAGACCCACGTCAAAACAAGGGACACATACAGACTGAATGTGAAGGGCTGGAAAAAGATATTGCATGCAAATAGAGACCAAAAGAAAGCAGGAGAAGCAATACTCATATCAGATAAAATAGACTTTAAAATAAAGGCTGTGGAAAGAGACAAAGAAGGACACTACATAATGATCAAAGGATCAATACAAGAAGAAGATATAACAATTATAAACATATCTGCACCCAACATAGGAGCACCACAATATGTAAGGCAAATGCTAAGAAGTATGAAAGGGGAAATAAACAGAAACATAATAATAGTGGGAGACTTTAATACATTACTCACACCTATGGATAGATCAACTAAACAGAAAATTAACAAGGCAACACAAACTTTAAATGATTCAATGGACCAGTTAGACCTAATTGACTTCTATAGGACATTTCACCCCAAATCAATGAATTTCACCTTTTTCTCAAGTGCACACAAAACCTTCGCCAGGAAAGATCACATCCTGGCTCATAAATATAGCCTTGGTAAGTTCAAGAAAATTGAAATCATTCCAAACATCTTTTCTGACAACAACAGAGTAAGATTAGATGCCAATTACAGGAGAACAACTATTAGAAACTCAAACATATGGAGGCTGAACAACACATTTCTGAATAAAAAACAAATCACAGAAGAAATAAAAAAATCAAAATATGCATAGAAATGAATGAAAATGAAAACACAACAACCCAATTCCAATGGGACACTGTAAATTCAGTGCTAAGGGAAAGGTTCATAGCAATGCAGGCTTACCTCAAGAAACAAGGAAAAAATCAAATAAATAACGTAACTCTACACCTAACGCAACTATAAAGGGAAGAAATGAAGAAACCCAGGGTTGGTAGAAGGTAACAAATCTTAAAAATTAGGGCAGAAATAAATGCAGAAGAAACAAAAGAGACCATAGCAAATATCAACAAATATCAACAAAGCTAAAAGCTGGTTCCTTGAGAAGATAAATAAAATTGAGAAAACATGAGCAGACTCATCAAGATAAAAAGGGAGAAGAATCAAATCAACAAAATTAGAATGAAAATGGAAAAATCACAACAGACAACATATAAATACAAAGCATCAGAAGAGACTACTATCAAAAACGATATTCCAGTAAAATGGACAACTTGGAGAAATGGACAAATTCTTAGAAAAATATAACTTTCCAAAACTGAAGCAGGAAGAAATAGAAAATCTTAAAAGACCCATCACAAGCACGGAAATTGAAACTGTAATCAGAAATCTTCCACCAAACAAAAGCCCAGGACGAGATGGCTTCACAGCTAAATTCTACCATGTATTCAGAGAAGAGCTAACTCAAACTCTTCCAGAAACCAGAGGAAGGTAAACTTCCAAACTCATTCTATGAGGCCATCATCACCCTAATACCAAAACCAGACAAAGATGCCACAGAAAAAGAAAACTACAGGCCAATATCTCTGATGAACACAGATGTAAAATCCTAAAAAAATTCTAGCAAACAGAATCCAACAACATATTATCATGACTAAGTGGGCTTTATACCAGGGATGCAAGGATTCTTCAATATCCACAAATCAATCATATAATACACCACATTAAGAAATTGAAAGATAAAAGCCATATGATTATCTCAATAGATGCAGAGAAAGCCTTTGACAAAATTCAACATTCATTTATGATAAAAATGCTCCAGAAAGCAGGAATAGAAGGACCATACCTCAACATAATAAAAGCCATATATGACAGACTCACAGCAAACATCATCCTCAATGGTGAAAAATTGAAAGCATTTCCCCTAAAGTCAGGAACAAGACAAGGGTGCCCACTCTCACCACTACTATTCAACATAGTTTTGGAAGTTTTGGCCACAGCATTCAGAGCAGAAAAAGAAATAAAAAGAATCCAGATTGGAAAAGAAGAAGTAAAACTCTCACTGTTTGCAGATGACATGATCCTCAACAAAGAAAACCCTAAAGACTCCACCAGAAAATTACTAGAGCTAATCCATGAATATAGTAAAGTTGCAGGATATAAAATTAACACCCAGAAATCCCTTGCATTCCTATACACTAACAATGAGAAAACAGAAAGAGAAATTAAGCAAACAAGTCCATTTAGCATTGCAACAAAAAGAATAAAATACTTAAAAATAAATCTACCTAAAGAAACAAAAGACATATATATAGAAAACTATAAAACACTGATGAAAGTAATCAAAGAAGGCACAAACCAATAGAGAGATATACAATTTTCATGGATTGGAAGAATCAGTAAAGTGAAAATGAGTATACTACCCAAAGGAATCTATAGAGTCAATGCAATCCTTATCAAGCTACCAACAATATTTTTCACAGAACTAGAAGAAACAATTTCACAATTTGTATGTAAATACAAGAAAACCTTGAATAGCCAAAACAATCTTGAGAAAGAAGTATTGAACTGGAGGAATCAACCTGCTAGACTTCAGACTATACTACAAAACTAAAGTCATCAAAACAGTATGGTACTGGCACAAAGTAATATAGATCATTGGAACAAAGTAGAAAGCCCAGAGATAAATACACACACCCATGGACACCTTATCGTTGACAAAGGAGGCAAGAATATAAAATGGAGAAAAGACAATCTCTTTAACAAGTGGTACTGGGAAAACTGGTCAACCACTTGTAAAAGAATGAAACTAGAACACTTTTTAACACCATACACAAAAATAAACTCAAAATGGATTAAAGATCTAAACACAAGACCAGAATCTATAAAAGTCCTAGAGGGAAACACAGGCAAAACATTCTCTGACATAAATCACAGCAGGATCGTCTATGACCCACCTCCCAGTGTAATGGAAATAAAAGCAAAAATAAACAAATGGAACCTAATAAAACTTAAAAGCTGTTGCACAACAAAGGAAACTATAAGCAAGGTGAAAAGACAGCCTTCAGAATGTCTGAAAGACAGCTGACAAAGAATTAATCTCAAAAATATACAAGCAACCCCTGAAGCTCAATTCCAGAAAAATAAATGGCCCGATCAAAAAATGGGCCAAAGAACTAAACAGACATTTCTGCAAAGACATACAGATGGCTAACAAACACAAGAAAAGATGCTCAACATCACTCATTATTGGAGAAATGCAAATCAAAACCACAATAAGGTACCATTTCATGCCAGTCAGAATGGCTTCTATCAAAAAGTCTACAAATAATAAATGCTGGATAGGGTGTGGAGAAAAGGGAACCCTCTTACACTGTTGGTGGGAATGCAAAGTAGTATAGTCCTTATGGTGAAAAGTGTGGAGATTCCTTAAAAAAACTGGAAATAGAATGGCCATATGACCCAGCAATCCCACTGCTGGGCATACACACCAAGGAAACCAGAATTAAAAGAGACACGTGTACCCCAATGTTCATAACAGCACTGTTTTTAATAGCCAGGACATGGAAGCAACCTAGAAGTCCATCAGCAGATGAATGGATAAGAAAGCAGTGGTACATATACACAATGGAATATTACTCAGCCATTAAAAAGAATATATTTGACTGAGTTCTAATGAGGTGGATGAAACTGGAGCCTATTCAATACAGATTGAAGTAAGCCAGAAAGAAAAACACCAATACAGTATACTAATGCATATATATGGAATTTAGAAAGATGGTAAGGATAACCCTATATGTGAGGGTTAAGAGCAAAAGATACACAGATATATAGAACAGTCTTTTGGACTCTGGGGGAGAGGGCGAGGGTGGGATGATTTGGGAGAATGGTATTGAAACATGTATATTATCATATGTGAAATGGATCACCAGTCCAGGTTTGATGCATGAGACAGGACGCTCGGGGCTGGTGCACTAGGGTGACCCAGAGGGATGGGATGGGGAGGGAGGTTGGAGGGGGATTCAGGATGGCAAACACAGGTACATCCATGTTGGATTCATGTCAATGTACAGAAAAACCACTACAATATTGTTAATAATTAGCTTCCAATTAAATAAATTTATTAAAAAAAAGAATAAAGTTTCATTTGTGACAACATGGATGAACTCTGAGGATATCATACTATGTGAAATATTCAGAAAGAGAAAGATGAATAACATATAATTTCACTAACATGAAGAACTAAAAATAAAAATCAACCAATAAAACAAAAACACGCATAGATACAAAGAACAGATTATTGGTTACCAGAGGAGAATGGGGGTGGGATAAGCAAATGGGCAAAAATTTAAACTGTATGATAGAAACTAGATGTTTGGTAGTAATCACTCTGTAGTTTATACAGATGGTGAACTATACTGCTGAAACTTAAAAAAAAAATTAGAAAGATAAAATATACATTTCTTCTTTAATTTACCTTAGTATCTACTCATATATTTTTCATAAAAAATGTCATTTAGTTCTCAAAACAGCCTTTGAGGAAGGCATTACTTTTATTCTCATTTTATGGATGGAGATCAGGCTCAAAGATGTTAGATAATGTGTCCAGGTTGAAACAATAGGATAATCCAGCCAAAAGAACTCACAGTATAATAGAATTGAGAAATGCTTTGCTCAGTGTCTGACAGACATTAAAGACTGGTGTTACCTTTAACTGAAAGAGAATTATAGACATAAATTCTACCTTATCAGTAACTACATTAAATGTAAATAAATTAAATATTAAAGAGAAAAACTGGCAGAATGAATTACAGAAAGATATCATTCAATGATACAGTTCTTCAGGAAATTCACTTCAGATGCAAGTACTTTGGAACTATATACTATAGCCCTAAGTAAGTTGTGTGTCAAAAGATAATTAAAAGAAAATAGTAAGTACGTTTATCTGAAGGAAAACAAAAATATAACATATCTGTACTTATTGAATGATGTTAAACTGGTGCTTAGAGGGATATTTATAATCTTGAAAGTTTATAGTATAAAATGACAAAAATTTCAAATTATTAATTTAAGCATTTATTTTAGACATCTAGATAAAAAGAATAAAAAGTCAAACTGAACCAAACCCAGTCAAGCATACAATAAAAATTAGAACATAAGTTAAAGAAACAGAGAAAGCAGAAAGTTCTTAGAGGAAATTCATGAAACTGAAAGCTTATTCTTGAAAAGGTCAACAAATCCTTAGGTAGATTACATAAGGAACATATGAGAAGACACATATCACAAAAAAATAAATGAAAGATGAGAAAACACTACTGAGCCACAAGAACTTAAAAATATTATAAATTTAATTAGTAATTCAGAATTTTGCCACAAAGCAAAACCCCAGGTGCAGATGGTTTCACTGGTGAATTTTATCAAACATATGAAGAATTAATGCCAATACTACCAAAGTTTTTCCAGAAAATAGAGTATAGAACACTTCCATAATCTTTCTATAAGGACAGTATCATAACAAAACAAAACCAAAAAAAAAAAAATGATATCAGCATAAAGAAAAAAAAACCCAAAGTATTTTATAAACACGGATGCAAATATCTTCAGGAAATTATTAAGAAAAGAAATCTAAAACATTTTTTAAAGATTATACATTGTGACCAAGAGGGATTTACCCCAGCAATGCAAGATTTGTTGAACATTTGAAAATTGATTAACAAATCACATTCATCAGATAAAAAATACATGTTCATCAGCATTTGAAACAATTCAACATCCATTCATAATAAAAGTTATTAATAAATTTAGAAGGAAACTGTCCCAAACTGATAAAAGAGAAATGGTTAAAGAATAAATGTTTTCTCAAACTGGAAAAAAGATGGGGATATCTACTCTTAACTCTTCCATTTACCATAGCATAGGAAGGGCTAGCCAGTGAAATTCATCAAGAAATAGAAATGAAAGTTATCTGGATTATAAAGGAAGAAGTAAAATCATTTTTTCACAAATTTCACAGTTGTATATACACAGGAATATCCCAAGGAATCTACCAGATAAAAACTATCAAAGCTAATATATGAGTTCAACATAAAATCACAAGAAACAAGACCAATATCCAAAAACCATCTGTATTTCTATATAAGAATAATGGACAACATGAAAATAAAATGAATAATGAAACTGTATTTACACTAGCATCAAAAAGAGAGAAATATTTAGAAACTAATTTACCAAAAGGAGCACACGACTAACACACTGAAAACTACAAAACTTTGTTACAAGAACTTAACAAGATATATATAAACTGAGATTGGATTGAAAAATTGTTATGGAGTGAAGGTTTGTGTTCCCCCCGAAATTGTTATGGTCAACTCCTAACCCTCAGAGTGATAGTATTAGAAGGGGGGGGGGGCTTTGGAATGCATTTAAGCCATGAAGGTGGAGCTTTCATGAATGGGATTAGTGTCCATATTAAAGAGATTCCAGAGAGCTCTTTCCTTTCACCACAGTCAGATAGGTATCTATGAATCAGGAAGTGGGCCCTCACCAGACATCCCATCTACAAGCACCTTGATCTTGGACAGCCCAGCCTCTAGAAATGTGAGAAATTATGTGCTTGCTCTTTAAGACACCCAGAATATCACATTTTTATTATAGGAATGCAAACTAATTATGACAGAAATTGGTAAGAAGAGTCAGATGCTATTGCAATAAACATATAAAAGTATGGAAGTTGCTTGGGAACTGGGTCACGCACAGAGGCTGGAAGAGTTTCTCAAAAAGTTAAATAGAAATTTACTAATTCATTACATGATATAGCAATTCTTCTCCTAGGTACCAACATCTGCTTCATTGACTATGCTAAAGACTTTGACTGTATGGATCACAATGAACTCTGGAAAATTCTTAAAGAGATGGGAATAACAGACCACCTTACCTGCCTCCTGAAAAACCTGTACTCAGGTCAAGAAGTAACAGTCAGAAATAGATATGGAATCATGAACTGGTTCAAAGATGGGAAAGAAGTATGTCAAGGCTATATATTGTCACCGTGCTTATTTAACATATATGCAGAGTGCATCATGTAAAATACCGGGCTAGATGAAGCACAAGCTGGAGTCAAGATTTCCAGGAGAAATGTCAATAACTTCAGGTATGCAGATGACACCACCTTTATCACAGAAAGCAAAGAAGAATTAAAGAGCCTCTTGATGAAGGTAAAAGAGGAGAGTGAAAAATCTGGCTTAAAACCTGACATTCAGAAAACTAAGATCATGGCATCTGGTCCCATCACTTCATGGCAAATAGATGGGGAAAAAATGGAAACTCAGAAACTTTAGTTTATTTTCCTCCAAAATCACTACAGACAGTGACTGCAGCTAGGAATTTAAAAGACGCTTCCTCCTTGGAAGAAAAGCTATGACCAACCTAGACAGCATATTAAAAAGCAGAGACATTATTTTGTTGACAAAGGTCCATATAGTCAAACCTATGGTTTTTCCAGTAATCACATGGGGATGTGAGAAGTTGATGATAAAGAAGGCTGAGCACCGATGAATTCATGCTTTTGAACTGTGGTGTTGGAAAAGACTTGAGAGTGCCTTGGACTGCAAGGGATCCAACCAGTCGTTCCTAAAGGAAATCAGTCCTGAATATTCATTGGAAAGACTGACGCTGAAGCTGAAACTCCAGTTCTCTGGCCATCTGATGCGAAGAACTGACTCATTGACAAAGACCCTGATGCTGGGAAATATTGAAGGCAGGAGGAAAAGGGGAAGACAGAGGATGAGATGGTTGGATGGCATCACTGACATGATGAACATGAGTTTGGGCAAGCTCGTAGAGTTGGTGATGGACAGGGAAGCCTGGCATCCTGCAATCCATGGGGTCACAAAGAGTCGGACATGACGAAGCAACTGAACTGAACTGACAAAAAGAAAAAAAAAACACTAGACATAAAAATGCAGAAACATACTTCTGAATAATCAACAGGACATTGAGGAAATCAAAGAAGAAATCCAAAAATACCTAGAAACAACTGAAAATGAAAACACACTAACTTAAAACCTATGGAAAACAGCAAAAGCAGTGCTAAGAGGGAAGTTTATAGCAATATAAGCCTACCTTGAAAAACAAGACAAACAACAAATAAACAATCTAACCTTACACATAAAGCAACTAGAAAAAGAAGAAAAGAAAGAAAAGCCCAAAAGTGAATAGAAGGAAAGGAATCATAAACATCAGAGCAGAAATAAATGAAAAGTGAAATGAAGGAGAAAATACCACAGATCAATAAAACTAAAACCGGATACTTAAACAAACCATTAGTCAGACTCATAAAAAAGGGGGAGAGGGTTCAAATCAATAAAATTAGAAATGAAAAAGGAGAAATTACAACAGAAAATGCAGAAATACAGAGTCATAAGAGACTACTATGAGCAACAATATTGTAACAAAAA